>NW_022436955.1:28896904-28922890 GCF_009761245.1 Sapajus apella
TCTGTGCGCCTTCCACTTCTGGTGGCTCCAGGTGTCTTTTGGCTTGTGGCCTCTTCACCTCAGTCTCTTCCTCTGGCTTTGCGTGTCTTCTTGTAAGGACCCCAGTCATGTTGGACTTGGGGGCCACCGCATGCCAAAAGGACCTTATTCTTTGTAACTCAGAACATCTGCAAAAACCCGGCTTCCAAATAAGGTCATCTTTTTTTTCTCCCCCAGGACAGGGTCTCACTTTGTCACCCAGGCTGGAGTTCATTGGTACAGCCCTGGCTCACTGCAGGCTTCACCCCCTGGGCTCAAGTGATCCTCCCACCTCAGCCTCCCAAGTAGCAGGGACTACAGGCTTGCACCATCACACCCAGCTAATTTTTGGTATTTTTGTAGAGATGTATTTTGTATTTTGTAGAGATGTTATTTTTTTAGAGATGAGGTTTTGCTGTGTTGCTCAAACTGGCCTCAAACTCCTGGACTCCAGCAGTCCTCCCGCCTTGGCCTCCCAAAGTGCTGGGGCTGCAGGTATAAGCAACTACACCTGGCCTCAAATAAGGTCACGTTCTGAGATTCCGGGTGGATATGAGTCTGGGGGAACACTGTGAAATCTAGCGTAGACTCAGGTGCTGGAAGGGACTTCAGGGCTCACCAAGTGTGACCCCTTCTTCTTCTGCTGAGGAAGCCCAGCCCAGAAGGGCAAGGTGCCTCCATGGCAGCCCCCACACAGAAAGGAGGCACTGGGCCCTGTCCCTTGCCCCTGCCAGTGCAGGCTTTCTGCATTGACCCCCTGCTGCCTGAAAACGGGGGTGGTAGAGAAGTCGACCCCTGGGCACAGGGGCAGAGCCCTGCTGGGTCCAGCCCTGCCCAGGAGTTTCTAGGTCAGGCTAGGAGCCTTCCTATGGGCTGTGGCCATGCTGGACTCCTTCCAGCACTGAATTATTTAACATGTGGCTATTCCAGTGTTCTTTGCCCTTTGAGAGGAAGGGAGAAAGGGAGAGAGAAGGCCAGGATGGCTGGGCCCTTTCCCCAAAGCCAAGGTTGGGGTCCCTGAAACCCCTGACCCTGAGTCCAGCTAGTTTGGAAGCCCCTGCCCATCATGTTTTCTGAGGGGGAGGGTGGCATGGGGAGAGGAGGGACCCTGGAGTGGGACTCCCCGCCTGTGGCCTGTGCTGGCCGTATGAGCCCTGCCAGGTTGCTCAGGCCACCGACAAAGGCAGATGCTGTCTCGCTGGGTGTGAAGCTCAGATGAGGACATGCTGGGGGCATTTGATTGATTTGTTTGTTTATTTCTGTTTTCTTTTATTGGAGACCGAGTCTCGCTTTGTTGCGCCCAGGCTGGAGTGCAATGGCGGGATCCCAGTTCACTGCAGCCTCTGCCTCCCGGGTTCAAGTAATTCTTGTACCTCCCAAGAAGCTGGGATTATAGGCGCATACCACCACATCCAGCTAACTGAAAAAAAAAAAAAAAAAAAAAAAAAAAAAAAAAATTGGCTGGGTTCGGTGGCTCACGCCTGTAATCCCAGCACTTTGGGAGGCTGAGGTGGGTAGATCACGAGGTCAGGAGATTGTGACCATACTGGCCGACATTGTGAAACCCTGTCTCTACTAAAAATACAAAAATTAGCTGGGCATGGTGGCAGGTGCCTGTAGTCCCAGCTACTCAGGAAGCTGAGGCAGGAGAATCGCTTGGACGAGGGAGTCGGAAGTTGCAGTGAGCCGAGATCATGCCACTGCATTCCAGCCTGGTGACAGAGCGAGACTCCATCTCAAAAAAAAAAAAAAAAAAAGTTTTTTTTAGTATAGATGGGGTTTCACCGTGTTGCCCATGCTGGTCTCAAACTCCTGGCCTCAGATGATCCACCCACCGCGGCCTCCCAAAGTGCTGGGATTACAGGCAGTAGCCACCACGCCCGGCCATGCTGGGAACATTTTAAACCCCTGCATGGGCAGTTTGGGCCTAATCAAGGCCTCCTGGAGGCTGGAGGAGGGGAGGCTGGGTTTGAGGCCTGCTAGAGCAGCTTGTCCTAATAGAAAGGACGCAGGAGCCTGGAGACCTGGGGTAATTCATCCAGTGTCCGTGGGTCTCAGACTCCTCATTTGTCAAAAGCCCCGGGGGCCAGGGGAATCGATTGTTCTGCAAGCCAGAGCTGGACCTCGGTGCGGAATCCATCCAGACACACTCGTGGGGGCACGGCCTCAAGCAGGGTCTCCGGCTTCATTTCCCTGTAGGCCTGAGCCTACGGTGACAGTGACTTGACCCCACTCCCCAGAGGTGAGAGGTGCCCACTTTCCAGCCGATGGCAATTCCCAGAACCATCCATCTCCCGCCACCCCATGCCTCCAAGGCCGTCCTCAGGGATGAGTGATGGGCTGCCCCTCGTGAGCGTGCTGGGATGGTTACAACAGGTTTATGCTGCGTGAGTGATGGTGTTCGAGCTGATGACGCCAGGCGCCACTGGGACCCGACAGTGCCTGAAACGAGATTCACAGAGAGCAGAGCGATAAAACACCGTGTGGAAGCTTCCAGAGTGGGGACCGTTACTGCACTCAGGAGACCAGCAAAGGGTGCTGGGGAGGCGGGCAGCCTGGGAGGCCTCACTGGGGCGTGTCTTCGGAGTGGCAGCCAGGCCAGCTGTGGGCAGGGGGGCTGACCTACCTAGCACTGGGCAGCTTTTGCAGGCTGAGGGTGGACATGGAATTGGGGAGAAATTGACTAGCTTGCAGGGAGCTGGAACCATGGCGTCGTGACAGATAGCTGGAGTGCCTGGGAGATTGGGAGCCTGACTCGAGGCCAGCTTCCATGGAGGGTGTGAGTGGGGGTGGGGGTGCAGGAGAGGGAGGCGGGAGCAGAGACACTGTCGCCAGAGACCCAGGACAGGCAGCCCTGTAAAGTGCCCCTCATCTGTTCCTGCACCAGCCAGTTTGGGGCGCAGGGCAGCCCCTGTGGAGGGGTTCAATGTCCCCCCTTTGGGCCTGGGTCTTTTTTTTTTTCTTGAGACACAGTCTCACTCTGTCAACCAGCCTAGAGTGCGGTGGCGCGGTCTTGGCTCACTGTAACCACTGCTTCTCAGGTTCAAGCGATTCTCCTGCCTCAGCCTTCCTGGCAGCTGGGATCACAGGCATGCACGCCTGGCTAATTTTTGTATTTTTAGTAGCACAGGGTTTTGTCACGTTGGCCAGGCTGGTCTTGAACTCCTGACCTCAGGTGATCCACGCACCTTGGCCTCCCAAAGTGCTGGGATTATAGATGTGAACCACCGCACCCAGCCCTGGTCTGGGCTTTTCTGGTTTCATTGAAGCTGCTGGGTCTCCTGAGGGTGGAGCAGGTGGGCGAAGCGGGGTGGGCGCGCCTGTGTGTTAGGCCTCCTTCTCTGCCTTATGCTCTTTACGTTGGGACTCTTGTGGCAGCAGGGATTCCCCGATCCCAGCACATGTGGCACCTGGAGCGAGAGGCTTCAGCCCTGTGCCTCAGTTTCCTCATCTGTAGAAGGGGGCTCTAGAGCTCTCCAGGGAGCCACAGGATGGTTGGGATAGGCAAGACCATGCACGTGCATTCTTCAGCCAGTGCCCAGCACAGAGCCGTCGTTCCCGGAAAGGCACCCCATTCTCATTTTTAGTCATTATTTCTAAAGGGAACCTATCTTTCCCCTAACTGTGATCACACAGGAACCTGCTGAAAGGGACCAGGCCTCTCACGTCTGGGCAGTAGCATGGTGTGTGTTGAACTTACACCTTTGTCACATCTACAAAGATGCCGCCACTACATAATGTCCCATGCATGGTCCTGGGACTGGACATGGACACGCCTCCTTGGGGGATACAACCAGCACTTTGGTTGAGGTCTGAGACTGGGGAACCCGGGGTGGGGTGGGCTGCACTTCTGCACCCCAGCCCACAGCCTGCGCCTTCTCAGCAGCTGACATGGCAACACCGTTAATCCCCACAGCCTGCCTGGGAGGGTGGCACTGTTGTTATCCCCTTTTTACAGATGGGGAAACTGAGGAATGAGGAGCTAACATTGCTTTTACCAGAAGTGTGACAGCTGGGATGTGGGGGTGGGGGCAGGTGACCTAGGGACCCCATACCGTGACCACCTTGGCTGTGTGCTATGTAGGAGTGCCACACCCCAGTGGGGCGGCGTGAGGGGGTGGGGCCTGGTGCGTGTGGGCAGGGCTGTGCTGGCTGAGGAAGAAGGGGTGGAGCTGGTGGGGGAGGGAAGCCCAGTGCCCACCCCGATGTTTGCTCTGCAGGCTGTAGTTCCTCTCCGGGGGTCCTCCCAGCCCGTGCCCATCCTTCCCTCCATGGCACTGAGCTGCTGGGGTATCCTCAGTGTGCGCCCTTCCCCACCCCCCAACACACATGCACAGATACACACACAGACATACACATGCACAGACATACAGACATACGGACACACAGACACACACATACAGATACCCCTGCATACACCTGTACACATACACACAGACGTGTACACACAGGGACAGACACCACACATACAGACACATACACAAAGATACGTACATGACACAGACATCCATGCATATAGACTTACGCATGCACCCACATGCATACATACATGTGTGTAAACACAGATGTGTGCATATGTGTACATAACACATGCACACAGATACACATCTGACATAAGAACATGTACACAGACCAACATCCACACATGCACACATACAACGCAGGCAACCCCCACACTCATACGTGTTTGCACACGTCGGCGTGCAGTGGTAACTGTGACAGCAGGGGACAGGGCTGGGGTCTCTCAGGGCTTGGGAGCGTGTACTTCCCTCAGCTTGGGCAGTGGTGCAGCTGGCCAGGGATGGCACAGGCAGGCCTCACTCGGACTCTGGTTGAAGAAATCGCTGCCTGGCCTGGCCACCCTGCCCCCTGGAGACTGGCAGGGCCATTGTGGTTAGAACAGCTTGCACCTGGCTTGGGCTGACTGGCAGCGGGGGACATCGCACAGACTGGGAGGAGAAAATGCCAGGTCCAGCAATTGGAAGCTTGTTGCCAAGCAGGGAGACAGGCAGGGTGGGGCTACCATGTGACCTGCATTTGGTGGAAGGCAGGGCTTTTTTTTTTTTTTGAGACGGAGTCTCTTCGCACTGTTGGCCCAGGCTGGAGTGCAATGGCGCAATCTCAACTCACTGCAACCTCTGCCTCCTGGGTTCAAGTGATTCTCCTGCCTCAGCCTCCCAAGTAGCTGGGATTACAGGTGTCCACCACCATGCCCAGCTAGTTTTTTGTATTTTTAGTAGAGACAGGGTTTCATTATGTTGGTCAGGCTGGTCTCCAACTCCTGACCTCGTGATCCACCCGCCTCAGCCTCCCAAAGTGCTGGAATTACAGATGTGAGCCACCATGCCCGGCCTGCAGGGCTCTCTCCAGGAGGAGTTGAGGCCTGATGGGAAATGCAGAGGAAAGAGACTGTAGGTTCTGAGCAGGGGAGGAAGCCCCCATGGTAGCCCCTCAGTATAAGTAGGACTCAGGATACTCCTGGCGTGGCTCCTGAGGTCAAGGCTAGGGCACAGTGAAGCTCACTGGAGCTTCGGCATAAAGGACAACCCAGATTGCCATCAGCCAGAGGTCGCCTGCCAGCTGTCACAGAGAAGGCAGGAAAGTCATCTTTAAGAATGCAGCTCCACGTAAATGCACTTAATATCCCAGAACTACACACTTAGAAATGGCAAAGTTCATGTGCATTTTACTGCAATTAAAAATAATTTTTGAAAATTTACATAAAAGGTGCAGTTTGAAGCCACCCTACAGTACCATTTTATACCTGCTAGGTCCGCCCCAAACATAACATGATAACATCTCTTGCTGGCACAGTTGTGGTGAAATGGACAGACTTCTGCAGGCCTCGCATCACATACATGGGAAAAACGCTTTCGGAAAAGCAAAAAGGCAAGTGGAGATGTTTCTTCATTTGCATTCCAGAAATCCCTTGCTGGGAAATTTATTGTAAGAAAGCAAGTCCTGGCAAACAGACACATAAATGGGGTATGCAGATGTTTGTTTCCGTAGCACAGTCATGGGACCACCCTAAACACCCCACCACAGAGCAGTGATGTTAGTATGGCAGAATTTTTTTTTTTTTTTTTTTGAGAAGGACTCTCATTCAGTAGCCCCGGTTAGAGTGCAGTGGTGCGATCTCCGTTCACTGCAACCTCCTCCTCCTGGGGTCAAGCCATTCTCCTGCCTCAGCCTCCCAGTAGCTGGGACTACAGATGCTCACCACCATGCCCAGCTAATTTTTTGTATTTTTAGTAGAGACCATGTTTTACTGTGTTAGCCAGGATGGTCTCAATCTCCTGACCTCATGATCTGCCTGCCTTGGCCTCCCAAAGTGCTGGGATTACAGGTGTGAGCCACTGTGCCCAGTCAGTACGGTGGAATATTAGGGCCCCCTCCAGGTCATCATCCCCGATATTGCAAGAGCTAGAAAATAACAGGCTGCCAGGTGCAGAGCGAGGCCTGCTCAGTCTGGAAAAGGCTTGTTCTTTTTTCTCCTCCTGTCCTTGTAGGGAAGGGAAAAACAAATGGGAATGTGTTTTGTCGTTCACGTGGATTTCCTGCAAACCTCCAGAGAAGTGATAAACAGATCTTTGCATCCTAGTGCTGGCTAATTTGTTTTCAATAGGTTTCAATCAATTACGTGTGGTCTTGGGGAAGGGGAAGTGCACCAGTAATTGGCTAAAATAAATCACTCGGCACTTCAAAAGCAGCTCTCCACTGAGATGTGCGCAGCCCAGGCTTCGATTCCTAATAAACGGGCACATTTGTCCCCCACCCTGAGTCCCTGAGCTCCATGGGAACCCAGCACCAAGAGTCTGGGGGGAGGGGCACATCGTGGCAGCAATGGATTTGGGCACGCTGCAGAGGGCACCGAGTGGGGTATGCCAGGGCAACAGCCAGCTGCTCTGCTCTGCCCCTCTCCTCCATATCACCCCCTTTCCCCCATCAGTGTCCCATGGCTGCAGACACAAAGTACCAAAACCAGGGGCTGGGGGTGGGGGCGCTTCCCACAGCAGAAATGTGTTCTTTTATGTTGCAAAGGCCAGAAGTCCCAGATCGAGGTGTCTGCAGAGCCATGCTCCCTCTGAGGCCCCAGGGAAGGATCCTTCTTCACCCCTTCCAGCTTCCTGACGGTCCCTGCCTCTGTCAGCACGTGGCTGTCTTCCCTGTGTGTGTGAGTCCCTTCTCCTCTTTTTCTAGGGACTCCAGTCTTGGGAGGAAGGGCCACTCTACTCCAGGATGGCCTCTCCTTAACTAATATCTGCAAAGACCCTGTTTCCAAATCAGGTCACATATACAGCACTGCGATTAGAACTTTACCTTTTTTTTTTTTTTTTTAAGAGATGGAGTCTTGCTGTGTTGCCCAGGCTGGAGTGCAGTGGTGCAAATCATAGCTCACTGCAGCTTCAAACTCCTGGGTTCAAGTGATCTCCTGCCTCAGCCACCTAAATAGCTGAGACTACAGGCATGTGCCACCATGCCCAGCTAATTTTTAAAAAATTTTTTGCAGAAACAGGGTCTCTCTGTGTTGCCCAGGCTGGTCTTGAATTCTCAGTTCTCCCACCTCGGGCTTCCAAAACGGTAGGATTATAGGCGTGGACCACCATGCCTTGCCAAGACTTCAGCATATCTTTTGGAGGTGCCAGTTCAGCCCACAACACCCCCTCTGGGGTGAGAAACGCCCAGGTCAGGCTGCCGCCCACCAATGCTGCCCCTAGGCTGTGTGGGTTTGCAATGGGAACCCACCCCCGATGGGGCCCTGCCTCCTCCTCTCATTCTCCAGTGCTTGCAGACTAGATCTCCTTCATATGAGTAATTTCATTTCTGAATTTCCACCAGGCCCTGGGAGAACTGTCATCTAAGAATATTTTTGGGGGGGCGGGATTCAGGGACTGCTCCTGTCACGGGGGTCTGGGCAGGGGAGTCGGATGCCCACCAAGAGCTCTGTCTGGCGGAAAGATCCCGGCAGGAGGGGAGTGGGCAGCAGGAGTGCTCGATGGGGTTCCATGGGAAGGGGCTGTGCTGGGTGCAGGGGCTGTGCTGGGTGCAGGCGCTGAGCCCAAGGAAAGGCAGCTCCAGGTTGAGCAAGGTGGGATGGACCTGCCCGGCCGAGCTTGGGGCAGCCAGGAGGGCCATATGGGCTGAGTCCTGAGTCAGCCTTGATGACACCTCAGGCGTGGGGTTGAGTTCGATCCTGGCAGCTTCCCCAGGAGGTCAGCCTGGCCCCTCCCACCTCCACCATGGATAGCTCATCTTCATGGTCCTGGTGTACGGTGGGCCGTGAGCACCGTCAGCTCATCTGCTTGGAAGGACAGCTCCCAGGAGGGAGGAAACAGGACTCTTCCCATTTTACCAATGGGGAAACTGAGGTTCAGCAGGGGGCAGTCTGGACCCAAAGTTCCAGCTATCACCAGTGCACCCTGAGGCTGCGGAGAGAGGTTCTGAGGGCAACGGGCCTTCCCAAGCTCCGCCGCACTGGGCCAGGCCTGAGCCAAGACCTCCTCCGGGGGTGGTCCGAGTTCTTGGCTTGTCCGCACGTTGGCTGTGAGGCCTCTGCCCTCGAGACCATGAGCTAAAAGAAGCTGGTGAAGGAATCCTGCAGGGTTAGAGGCAAGGCCGCCCCTGACCTGCAGAGGAGCCTGGGGCAAGGTCAAGGAGCCAGCGTGGCAGGGCTATCTTGGCACCTGGGGAGCCAGGAAGCGTTCGCTCTGGCTTGTCCAGGGATCCCCCTGAAGGTTGAACAAGGTCAGCCTGGGCTGGAGAGCAGTAGTGGCCCTGGGGGACCAGGAACAGGCAATGGGGTGAAAAAGAGCTGCCTGTCCAGGCCAGGCCAGGGCTGGGTCCTCACGGAAGGCAGTTTGCAAGGATGGTCCCGGGGAGGAGGATTATCGGAGACAGCAGGATCTGGGGCTGGAGTGTGAGGCGGGTAAGAAGGCTGGAAAAGGCCCCATGAGGAGGCCGAACTGAGCTTGTATGTGAATAAAGAGAGCGGCAGGAAACCTTGTTGACATTGAGGGACGGGTGTCCCAGGCAGAGGCACGGCCAGCCCATTTGCAGAACAGCAGGAGCCCAGAGTGGGTGGGAACCACTCACGGAGTTGAGGGAGACTCTGAAGCCTGGATTTTCATTCCCTGTGACTTTCTCCAGCATCCAGGGGTCATCACACTGGTGCCTCAGGAGGGTCAGCTTCCAAAACGACCTGGTGGAGAGGCAGTCCCCGGGTGGGAAGGGCATGGCCGGGTGCAGCCCCTCCTGCCCTAGCTCCCAGCCTCCACCTGGCCTGGGCTGCTGCTCCTCCTCCTCCTCCTCCAGCTCCTCCCAAATCACGGCCTCCCTAATGAAGGACCTCAGGCCTGCAGATGACTGTGGGGCCTCTTGCTCAGAGCCAGGTCAGAGCCTCTGCAAAATTACAGCTGTAAGACATGGCGAGGGGGAGCGGGGCCTCTGGCCCTGCCGGTAATTACGGCCCACGGAGCTCTGATTGCCGCAGTCCAATTAATTAAACACGGCAGCGACCCAAATTATGATCTCTTGCCTCGTACCAAGCAGTATTTTTAACCTTAACTGTCGGGGCTGAACTTAAATTTCCTATCTGGACAGAAGTGTCACCCGAGGGAGAAGAAGGCAGTGTCGAAGCAAACCTCGCCGATGACAGACTCTGTAATTAGAAACTGTGGTGTCCCCGAGACTGGTCTTTAAAACTGTCAGAAGCCAAGCGGCCGTCATTTGATACAAGACTATCATCACCCGTGAACCCATTAGCTGCAGGTAAATAACATATTATGCCGGGGACAGAAAGCAGCCGGGCCGGGGAATTCGCCGACGCTTAATTAGGACCGGCAGTGCGGAAGATAGATGGTCATCCTTTCTGCTCCCTTCATTAGGAGGGAGGGTCAGGTGTGGCGGTGGTCTCGGGAGCCCCGGCTGCTGACCCTGCAGAAAAGCGCCATCGGCTGCTTGCCCTCTGCCTCCCATGGCGCCGCCCGCACCCTCTTCCAGGCCTGTGTTTATTGCTGATCCCTACCAGCTGGTAGCACTCTACAGGACCCCATGCATGAAGAGGGGTCGGATGGAGCAGGGACCCCGCTCAGCGGAGGGCATCTTGGTGTAGGTGGGATGAGGAATGGGGGTATGGACCCTCCTCGAGGGCCACCCACAGAGCCCACGATGTGAGACGGCACTGGGGGTTTGCAAAGCCTGTCGCGAGCAAGTGGGTTTGGGCTTGCACTGTTGCCCGCACGATTTCCCCTTAGAGGTGGAATGGTGGGGCCCGGATCTGGAAAGGTCTTTTGAGACCCAGAGGTCTGTCTTTCCAGAGCTGGGCGTGAGGACAGCTGCAGCCCGCAGAGCAGTCACAGGGGCACACACGTGTGTGTCTGACGCACCAGACACCCGATGGCTGAAGGTATTTGCAGGTAGCATACAGCTAGCGTGAAGCCCACGGGTGCTTGGGTGTCTGGGCTCAGGGACAGTCGGGTTAAATAGTGAGTGATTGCCACGTAGTTAAAATTGTGAAATAAAGAGGTGAGAAAACAGTTTCTGGCCATGCGCGGTGGCTCACGCCTGTGATCCCAGCACCTTGGGGGGCCAAGTTGGGCAGGTCACGAGGTTGAGATTGAGACCATCCTGGCTTACACAGTGAAACCCCCTCTCTACTAAAAATACAAAAATCAGCCGGGTGTGGTGGCACACGCCTGTAGTCCCAGCTACTTGGGAGGCTGAGGCAGGAGAATCACTTGAACCCGGGAGGCGGAGGTTGCAGTGAGCTGAGATCACGCCACAGCACTCCACCTTGGGCAAAAGAGCGAGAGTTCATTTCAAAAAAGAAAAATGATTCTGCTTTGGAGGAGCTGGAAATAAAGAAAAAAGAAAAGGAGAAAAGAAAAATTTTAAACACAAATAAGAAAGGTAAAGAAAAAAGAAAAACTGGCAAGTGAGCCAATTTAGATAAGTATTAGGTCAATTTATTGTCGGGGTGGGTGGGGCTGCAGGTTACAGAAAACCTGGACTCAAATTGGCTTAAGCCGTCTAGGGAGTTTTAATGTCCCAGAGCAAGGGGTGCAGAGCTAGGGCGTGGGGAGGCGGCTCCAGGCCGGTGGCTCTGGCCGTGGCTCTGCCCCTCTGTGTGAGCATTGCCCTTGGGGTTGTTTGTTGAGTGCATGAAGAATTTATAGGAAGAGGAAGGCCTGAAAGGACGTTATGACGATGAAGTCGCTGCGCTGAGAGTTCACTCTGTTCCCAGCCATTCTACTCATGGGCATCCTGTGTGCACACACATGCGTGCACACACACGCACATGCACACACACACACGTGTGCAGGCACGCACACACATGCATGCACACACACACACACTCCATGGGACCCAGCACTCCCATCCCTCACCCAGGCCAAATTTGCCTTCTCCTTCTCCAGTTTGGACCCTGGTTTGCTGAATGTTGGGCCTGGCCCTGTCGTGTGCCTAAGGGTGGAATCTCTGATGCACATGGAAGGGTGGCGCTGTGGGTGGGAGGTGCGCCAAGAGCAGGGTGTTGGGGTGATGAGCTTCTGCATCTGCCCATGTTCCTGTCACCTGAGGCCTTTCCTTCACCTTCCAGGGCCTGCCATGTGACCAGGGGGACCAAGGCCACTTCCAGCCCCAACCTCTCATGAGCCCGGGAGTCCCACCTGGGACGTCTTCCTGAGGCTACCACATGCCCACATCCGTCACAGCGAATGCATCTGCGCCTGTGATGGTGCCCACTGCTTGCCTGGGTGGTGGGGAAGGTCATGGAGGATGGCCCTTGGCTGGTCCTACTAAGAATTTAGAATGGAGCCCAGGCCCTACAGCAGTGATTTTAAGGCGCTGCTGTAGCATCACACCCACCATTCCAGTGCCAGCTCCGTCACCTGTGAGGGCATCAGTGTCAATTGATATGAAATCAGACATCACAGGGCGAAGGTGGGAGTTGGGGGCACTTGCTCTGGGTCTGGCCTGTCTAGATACCCCTCACACATGATTGTGATACAAAATCTTTTGGAAACTGCCTCCCTGGAATTAAGAACAAAAAGTAGACCGGTTGCAGCAGCTCACACCTGCAATCCCAGCACTTTGGGAGGCTGAGGCCAGGAGTTCAAGACCAGCCTGGGCAACATAGCGAGACCCTGTCTCCACAAAAAATAAAAAATTAGAAACCAACTGAGCGTCATGGTGCAAGCCACTTGGGAGGCTGAGGCAGGAGAATAGCCTGAGCTTGGGAGGTCAAGCCTGTAGTGAGCTGTGATTGTGCCACTGCACTCCAGCCTGGGGGAGATGCTGTTTCCAAAAAAAAAAAAAAAGACCTGCAGCTACCCTAAACATCTCCAGTTTGTGTGCAAGTTTTGAGTGCCTCCTGAATGCCAGGTTTTAAGAGGGACGCCACTGCGAGTCTGACCGGGCACTCACCCCCAGGGAGCTGACCTGCAGCCACCAGCTGTTTTGAGCAGTTGTGCCGCAGAGTTTCCTACCGTAGCTGCAGCCAGCAGAACTTCCTGCATCCATGGAGCAATGTCCTGTGTCTGGTGTGTCCCTGACGGTCACCGCCAGCCACATGTGGCGCTTCAGCATTTGGAATGTGGTGCGTGAGGCCCAGGAACCGAATTTTTCCTTTGATTTTATTTCAGTAATTTAAATGTAAATAGCCACATGTGGCTACCGTATGGACGGTGCGGCTCTATTGGGGGTGGGGAGGAGCAGGCGCGGTGGTGGAAGGCTCAGCTGATGGATGGCGTCCAAGCATGGCCCTGAGGGATCTGGTGGGTCCACTGGAGAGTGAGGGAGGGAAGGGTTATTCCAGGAAAAGGGTGTCCTTTTCTTAAGCGAAGAAGGAGCTGGAAGAGCAGGGCGCGTTGACAATCTGGGGAACTTCTGGAGTGGCTGGTGCAGAAGTCGTGTTTTGAGGATGGAACAGGAGGTTGTCCCAGGTAGGGGAAACGCACTCTCCTGGGTTGGGTGTGTTCCTGTTGGTAGGTGGGGTGTGTTTTCAATGCATTTTAACCTGCACTGTAATCATAACTGCTGACATTGTTTAGCCTTGTGCCAGCCACTGTCATTCATTCATTCATTCATTCATCAGCCGTTTCGTGAGCTCCTGCTACTTACTGGGGGAGGTGATCATAGCAGAGGAAGCCTTTGTTCCCCCAAACCTTACAGGTTAGTGGGGGGACAGCACTAGCAACCCAGCAATTGCTCAGCCACCCTCCCCTGTTGAGCCAGGGGAGGCCCCGACAGCCCCCTCCTCCCAAGGCATGGTCCAGAGATGCACGCACACCGCCCTGCAAGCTTGGAGTCCATAGCCTTAGTGGCCTGTGTACGCCGACTGGCAGCTCTTCCTCCCTCCTGGCCCGGGGTAGCCCTGTGGGGTTGTGGTTTCTCAGGAGCGTGTCATGGTGACATATTTGGTTGGCGTAGCTGCGTGCTGAGGATCCATCAGCAGGCGTCCTCACCACTCGCCAGCCCCGAACCACGTTTTAATTTGCCAGTCTGTGGGCTTCCCATCCACGTATTCATCTAGATTTGTGTCAGGCGAGATTGCTTTTGTCTCCTCCGCCTGCTCATGCATCCTCGGCAGAGCCCCGTCCTCAGCGTCCTGCGTATGTGGTATCCGGTTTGAAAACCGAGTGTGGGGCTGTGGTAGGTGACCCCACAAGGCCAAACCCCACTGGTCTCTCTCCTCCCCTGGCCTCAGCTGGACTTCTGGGCTAGGGTAGAGGGGGCAGCTGGAAGGCGAGGATTCCCATTCGGGACCACAGGGTTACTGCCCCTTACCCGGGGGGGGTGCTGCGTTCATCTGCGGGGGCTGCCATGACAAAAAGCCACACACTGGCTTCAGCCACAGAAGTGGATGTCCTCACAGTTCTGGAGGCCAGGAGCCTGAAGTCAGGGTGGGAGCGGGGATGGCTTCCTCTGGGGCCTGTCGCCTCGGCGTGCGAATGCCGTCTTCCCTGTGTGTGCAGATCTGTGATCACACCTCCTCTCCTTACCGGGACACCAGTCCTATTGGATGAGGGCCACGCAGGTAACCTCATTTGAACTCATCACCTCCTCAGAGGCTCCATTTCCAAATACAGTCACATTCTGAGGCCTAGGGGCTGGGATCCCAGCATATCAATTTGGGGAGGACGAGAATCAGCCCATCAGAGGTGTCATTTTCCCTTTTCTTTTCTGAGATGGAGCCTCACTCTGCTGCCCAGCCTGGAGTGCAGTGCTGGGATCTCTGCTCACTGCAACTTCCACCCCCCAGGTTCAAGCAATTCTCCCACCACAGCCTCCCAAGTAGCAGGGATTACAGGCACACAGCACCACGCCTGACTCATTTTTGTATTTTTAGTAGAGACAGGGTTTTACCATTTTGGTCAGACTGGCCTTGCACTTCTGGCCTCATGATTCACCTGCCTCAGCCTCCCAAAGTGCTAGGATTACAGGTGTGAGCCACTGCACACTGACTTTTTTTTGAGACAGTCTTGCTCTGTCGCCAGGCGGGAGTGCAATGGTGCGATCTCTGCTCACTGCAACCTCTGCCTCCCGGTTCGAGCGATTCCCCTGCCTCAGCCTCCCTAGTAGCTGGGACTACAGGTATCCGCCACCACGCCTGGCTAATTTTTGTATTTTTTTTGCAGAGGCAGGGTTTCAGTATGTTGGTCAGGTGGTCTCAATCTCCTAACCTTGTGATCTGCCCACCTTGGCCTCCCAAAGTGCTGGGATTATAGGCGTGAACCACTGCTCCTGGCCCATTTTCCCTCTTTTTCATTTTGAAATGGATGCGTCATATTCATCAGAACAGTTGCAAGCACACGCCTTGTGCATTTCTAGGACCTGAGCTCACTGTGTCATGGGCCCTAAAGGAGAAACAGTGTGCCCAGCCCCCAAAAGCCCCCTCTGGCCCCCTGCCGAGGCAGCCAGTGCCCTGACTTCTAACGTCATCACTTAATTTTTTTTTTTAATTTTCAGATGGAGTCGCTCGGCTGGGGTGTAGTGACTCTATCTTGGCTCAGTGCAACGTCCTTTTCCAGGGTTCAAGTGATCCTCATGTCTCAGCCTTCCGAGTAGCTGAGATTATAGGTATACACCACCACTCGCAGCTAATTTTGTATTTTTAGTAGAGATGGGGTTTCACCATGTTGGCCAGGCTGGTCTCGAACTCCTGACCTCAGGTGATCCGACCACCTCGGCCTTCCAAAGTGCTGGGAAGGCAGGCAGGAGCCACGGCGCCCAGCCTCCCTCACTTAATTTCTCAGAACACGTGATATTACAGAGTGACCCACACAGGTGGCTTCCACTCAGCACCTGCTCTCTTTCTGCACCACCAGGGGAGAGAGGTGAGTTAGGACCGGACGGGGGTGAAGCCACCAGCTCCAGGAGGAGCACAGGGCCCTAGAGGGCTTTGTAGGAGCCTTCCTTCGAGGCGGGAGAGGTGGTTGAACCTTAGCCTGAACCTCCAGCCATCCATGCCCCCGGCTGTGGCCTGGGTGGGTGTCAGGGTGGGGCCCGAGGCCTCTAAAACATCCTGAGGGAGCTGCCTCGTGAACACATGGCAGTAGTTACCCAGACACAGCCTCTCAGGGCAGGGTGCCCTTGCGCTGGACATGCTGGTGGTAGCTGGTGTGTTGGTCTCTTTTTCTGTACAGACTGAAATAAGCAGGCAGCTCATCATGCTTTGTCTTTTGCCTGAGCTGGAGTCCTTGAACTTGAGGTCCAGCAGAAAGGTTGGTCACTGTGCCCAGCCTGGTGTCAGGTCCTGGGGATGTACAGTTGTGCGTGTCAGGGTCTCTCCCTGCCCCGCGCATGTCCACCGGTCAGGCACACATGGTTCATTGGTCAACAGCATTCCTGGTCACTGGCACCTGGCTGTCTGGGACACAGTGGATATGTCTGGTAGGGCTGGGCAGAGGCGGGAATGGCAGGGATAGGGACTTGAGCCAGGACCTGAAGGAGAGGAGGGATCTGTGTGGCCTCTGTAGAGAAGAAGGGCAGAGTGGGGTTACTGTGTGACAGAGAAAGTGACCTGCCCACATGATGGGCGTGCGGGTTTGTGTGGGTGCATGTGGAAGCGAGGGGGCGGGAAGGGTTGGATCCATGCTGAGGACAGCTTTGGGTGGAGGTAGCAACCTCCCGGCCATGGGAAGGCAGTGTCGGTGGGGGGACCAAGGCTGGGGCCTTCAGAGGCTGCCTGAGTCTCACTCAGTTGCCCCTCAGAACAGTGGGGGAATGGCTGGCTCCCATACCGTGTCCTGTCTATCTCAGAAGCCCCCAGCTCCACGTACAGATACTGGGAGGAGCCAAGGCCAAGGCCAGGGCCCTTCCAGCCAGCTCCAGAGTACAAAGGGGCCGTCGTCCTTGGTCACCCACCTGGAGGGTCTGAGCTCCGTTTGGCCAGCCACCCTGACCCTCACTGTTGTCAGCAGATGCTTTGCAGGCGCCTGATGAGTATGGAGTGACATTGAATGGAGGGGCCTGGAGGCTCCATCTGAGGCCGTGTGCTGGCCCCAAAGGCCAGCGTGGGGAGCAAGGACAGACTGGTCATGCTGGGTGGGGGACATGCATGCTGTTACCGACACACCTCCGCTGCCCGCCTGCCCCCTGGCGCGTGCCCTGAGCCTCATTCTCGAGGGTAAATGTGTGTGCGTGAGTCCCTTCCTCACTTTGTCAGAGACTGTGGAAACCTTGCAGGTGTTGGGAAGGGAGAGGAGACCCCCAACCCCCCCACATCCTGATCCCTTCGTCCCCCGCAGACGGTTCCTCTGACAGAAGCTGACAAGAGCCATTTCCAAGATGGATTGATTCAATTTAGCACAAATTTTTGCTGGATTTGGTGACGTATGGCTCCCTGTTGGAACCACATTGAATGTGACTCCAAAGAGAGAGGCTTTATTAGGCCAGGCAGCGCCGAGCAGGTGGGGCCCGGGGTGGGGGCAGCAAGCACCCCCACACAGCCACTGTCAGATGCACCGGCCCTGGAGCCCCCAGGGCTCCAGCCTGCCCCTCGGCTCTCCCATCATTAGGGGGCCGCTCAGCCGCTCAGAGGAAAATGCTTTGTGAGCCGGCTTTTCATTATACTCCGGGGGCTGAATTTCCATTTTATTCCCAGAAGCAAAGTTTTGCTGCCAGGAGGACCCCACTGTGTGAGGCCCAGCACGAAAGACTTCCTCCCTCTGGGCTGATAAATTCTTAATGGAGGCTGCACTCCAGGGTCCCCTGGGCTCACCCACCACCTCCCCCAACCTAGGACCAGGGGGAGGACCTAGGACCCCTAGGACCTAGGGCCCCACCGTGTGTGTGTGTGTGTGTGTGTGTGTGTGTGTGTGTGTGTGTGTTGGTATGGCCTGCATGCACCTGCCTTGGCAGGGGCACACACGGCAGCCTTACTTTGTGCCCGGAGCTGTGTGCCTGGGAACAGGCTCTGGGCGTGGTACCTCAGCAGGGGTCGGGGCTGTTTCCAAGGCTCTCTGCTGGAAGAAAACACTGGGAGGGAGGCCCGCAGGTGTGGGTGCACGTAGCTTTGGTCTTGTAGGAACCCTTCCATAGCTCCCACCCACCATGAAGTGTGAAAGTCAGAGCCCCACCTGGAACCCCAGAGCTCCCCAAGACGCCCGCAGGCCTCCTGCTCATCCTGCTCCCCGTACCATGTGCCAACTGCAGCCTCTCAGGTCCCATGGCTCCTGCCCCAGGGCCTTTGCACCTGCCATCTCCTCTCCCTGGAGCGCCCTTCCCAGATCTGCACAAGCTTATGCTCCCAGCTCCTCCAGGCCTTCATCCAAAAGCAGCCGACTTGACCGCCCTGTCAAAAATTTGGTCAAAAAACACGCAGTTCCTCTTGTAGCTTTACTTTTCCACGTGTGTGCATTGCCCCCCGCTTTTTATTTCCTTTTTGAGTTGGAGTCTTGCTCTGTCTCCCGGGCTGGAGTGTGGCGTGATCTCGGCTCACTGCAACCTCCTCCTCCTGGGTTCACACAATTCTCCCGCCTCACCCTCCCAAGCAGCTGGGATTACAGGTGCACACCACCACACCAGCTAATTTTTTGTATTTTTAGTCAAGACAGGGTGTTGGCCAGGCCGGTCTCGAACTCCTGACGTCGTGATCTGCTTGCCTTGGCCTCTCAAAGTGCTGGGATTACAGGCGTCAGCTACTGTGCCCGGCTGTATGCATTGCTCGTTAACAGCAGGTACCCAAAAGCTCCACGAACACGGGCTGTGCTCCGTTTTCTTCACTCCGATGTCCCCACTGCCCAGAGCAGCACCTGGCACACCGTGAGCATTAGCTGGATGGAAGAGTTGCTGGCCCAGTACCTGGCTTTCTGTGGCCCTCTGAGCTGGACTCAGAGAAGCCAGAACCTGGAAGGCTTTTCCCTTTATATGTGTGGTAGGCTGAAAAATGGCCCAAGGCTGGACGTGGTGGCTCAAGCCTGAAACCCGAGCACGCTGGAAGGCTGAGGCAGGCAGATCTCTTGAGGCCAGAAGTTTAAGACCAGCCTGGCCAATATGGCAAAACTCTGTTTCTACTAAAAACACAAAAATTAGCCAGACATGGTGGTGCACACCTGTAATTCTAGCTACTCACGAGACTGAGACACGAGAATTGCTTGAACCCGGGAGGCAGAAGGTGCAATGAGCTGAGATCACACCCCTGCACTCCAGCCTGGGCAACAGATCGAGACTCCCAAAAACAAAAATTGGCCACCCAAATGAGGCCCACACCCTGATGCCTGGAACCTGTATACATGACCTTATTTGGAAAAGAGGTTTTTTTCAGAGGTGATTAAGTTAAGGATTGGAAGATGAGATTATCCTGGAGTATCGAGGTGGCCTAAATGCAATCTCAGTTGTCTTCCGAAGAGACAGGCAGAGGGAGATTTGAGACACTCAGGGGCTAGAGTGATGCGGCCACAAGCCAAGGAATGCCTGCAGCCCCATAGTGGGAAGAGGCCGGAAGGCGCCTCCCTAGAGCCTCCGCAGGGAGTGGGCCCTGCCTCTGCCTTGCTTTCAGCCCAGTGCTCCTGATTTCCAGCTCTTGGCCTCCAGAAGTGTGAGGAAGCTGTTCTGCTGTTTTAAGCCAACGCAGGGCAGGGACCCCTGCAGGCTGCCTGGTGGGCTCCAATCCCAGCCTCTCCATGGCTCTGTAGTTGGGGTCACCATGCAGGACTGGGGGACCTGCTTTGCAGTGGTGGGAGGTTGCTGGGGTGGATGCAATGTGTGGGTGGGAGCAGAGGGGAGAGAATTTGCACAAGGTATAGGGAGCACTGTTCTGTGAGTCCAGAGCCCGGCTGGGCCCACCATGGGCATCATTAAACCTCAGCTGTGAGGCAGGGGTGTGACCCTGGGGTCATCCTCAGGCTCAGCAGAGCCCTCTCAACTCCCAGCCTAGACCCAGGCAGTATTCACTGGAGTTGAGACCCAGAGGGAACACAGCAGGCTGCTGTGAAGGGGTTAGTGTCGGTGGCAGGACCAGCCAGGCGCCGAAGACAGCTGTTGGGCTCCAGGCCAGCGTCTTGCACGGAGGCCTGGCTTCTCCAGAAGGGACCCCTCACTCGCTGTGCTTCTGTGAACCAGGGCAGCCTGTGCCACTCCCCAAATCCTGGCTGTGCCATCCATCTACCTGGTGGGAACCCCACGCTTCAAAGTGCTCACGTGCTAATCCAGCCCCTTCCCCAAGATGTTTTCGGGGACTGCTTGTGAGATGTGTGGTGTGTTCTTCCCCCTATTTTGAGGCAAATGGCTGATTGATTGCTTTTCATCTCCTACTTTGAGTAGCTGTAAGAGCTACTTTATATAAACATCAATTACAGGCACGTAATAAATTAAGGGTCCCTCACACCGCACGCATTAGAGTCCACTCCGTTATCAAAGCGCTGCCATCACCCAGGGAACAGGAGCGGCGGGGGCTGATTAGCCAGTGATGTTGGTGAAGACAGAGGCTAATTTAATTGCAGGTCTGAGAGGGTCTGGGATGGGGGACCCCAATCTTGCCTGCTTATTCCGGCCTACTCAGTCATAGGGACAGCTGGGCAGCGGCACATCACCAGCCAGGGCCTTGGGGGAGTCGGAAGGGCCAGCTACAGCAGTGCTGTTCTGCCCACCATGCGTTACCTGACCCTAAAGCCCAGCTGCCGTGGGAGCTCTGCAGCCCTGGAAACACCCCTGTGCCCTCGCCGCTGTCTGCTTTCTCCAGACCCGCAGCCTGAGTTCTGGGCCCTGTGGTCGTCCCTATCACTCTGTCCTGTGGTCCATCAGCCATCTGGGCAGTGTCTTAGCTGGCCTAGCAGGGACCCCCGAGCCACACCTGACTCCTGCCACCTCTGTGTCCTGCCCATCCTCTTCCAGCCCAGAGATGGTGACTGGGAGCATGAACCTGGGCTCTGGTCCACCTGGTTCCCTCTCCCAGCTCAGCCACTTTGCAGCTGGGTGACTTAAGGCCACTTGCCTAACATCTCTGTGCCCTGCTTGCCCCTGGGTAGCGTGGCAACAACAGCCTTCACACAGTGCTTGAAACGGTGCGGAGAAGCACTAGCCGTCCTCACGGGGGGGCTCATGCCGGCCGCCCCCCACAGCACTCGGGCACCCAGGACTTCCCTCCATCACCAGCTACTTCCTCTCTTCTCTTCCCCACTGCTGTTCCTCAGCCTGAAAACACATTCCCAGGCTTCAGTGGGCCAGCCCTTTCCTTGTTGCCTAGCTTCTAGAGGTAGTTGGGGGAATCTGCTGCCTCCAGGCCTCCCCCTCCTCCTCCAGGAAGCAAAAGGAATCCCGCCCAAATCCCCACAGCTCTCCTGGGCCTGCGCCTCCTGCCTGGTACGCGGCCCCTGGGCCATTCTTCCCTGTCCTCCTGAGAAAGGGCTGCTCTTGGAGCCACCCACTTCCCGGCCCCAGTGCAGGCTGGAAGGGGTTCCCACACTCCTGCAAACATCAGAATCCCCCTGGGGCCAGGCAGATGGACAACACAGAAATGGGGGTCCTGCCGCGGCCTCTGATTCTCTGGGCCAGGGCCCCGGGATCTGCATCTGTGTTTCTGCTCCCGCGCAGTGTGGCTCCTGCGTTGAGACCACTCCACATTCAATCCCTGGGGCCTCCTAAAGACAGCAAAAGACCCCAGGGTCCCCAGGTGTTTCCAGGGAGCACCATGCTGGAAGAAAGAGGGGTTCTCTCTTGGGTGCACAGCTCAGGGCTACTCACTCTCCCCACCTCCTCCTGGAAGACCGCCGGCCCTGCCCTCTCCCTCCTCTCAGCGTCCCTCCTCCCCTCTCACCTCCCTGTTTCTCTCTTCCCCTCTTCCTCTCTCCTCTTCCTGTCCCTCTAGTTGAGTCTCAGGGGAGCAGGGCCAGGAACCCCCAGGGCTTCCCTGGAAACACCTTTGCACTGCTGCCTGCATTTCCACCTTGTGGGACCCCCCACCCCCTGTACCCTCTGAGTTCTGCCCCCAGGATCCTGCCCGCGCTTGAGTCCCCCCACGAGGGCAGCTCCTGGGGCTTCCTTGGCTCTGGAAGGAGGGCAGGGCAGTCGGGCCTGGAGGTGGCAGGCTTGGCTGTGTAGCCCCCTTGCCTGGGAGAGTTGCCTGCAGAAGGCTTGGCACAGCCTCTGGGAAGGTGGCCAGCCCCGCTCTTCACCCTGCCGGCTCCTCACGCGGTGGCCGAGCTGAGGCTCTGCGCCCATTGTCCCTGGGAAGGGCCTCTGCTGCCAGAAACCTCTCATTCCAGGAGGGAGGTTTCCCAAGCCCAGGTCACACGTCCAGGCCCCAAGTGCCTGCCCTCTGCCTGCCCCTTGCCTGGGGGTGGTCAGGGCCTTGGTGGGAGGTTCCTGAGCCCCCAACAGCTCCTCTCCCGATCCCTACAGGGCAGGCTGGTGAGTCAGAGGCTTGGCAGGGATGTGTGTGCGCGTACACACGTGTGTGTTTGCCTGTACGTGCGTGTGGGCATGCGCGCGTGTGTGTGTGCAGGCATACCCAGGCACACATGTGACTATCTGTGTGGGTGGATGTGTGTACACGTGTGTGTATGAATGCCTGCGTCTGGATGTGTGCACATACGTGTTGGGGGCACCCCGCCTCCGGGGACCACAGGAGCCAGCCTCACCACTCCCGGTGTGCCTCACTTTGACAAACAAGCCCTGATATTTCCCAAGCAGCATTCCAGCTTTCTGAAATCACCATTTCCATCTGCCGGTGCCCGCCTCACCTCTGCCCCCATCCCTGTCCCAGGGGCCTGCACTCCAGCCTGGGGGCAGTGCCTGGGGAGCCAGCAGCCTGCTGGTCTCAGCCCACGCTCCCCCAGGCCCCTCCTGCCAGCCTCCAGGGCTGTGGGCTTCCATGCTTGGTGGGGTTAAGTAGCAAGCTGGCAGTGACTGACGAAGAAGCACAACTGCTCCTTTAGCTTCGGGGCTTGGGGTCACCCTGAGAGCCTGCCGATGAGATCTGGCAGCGGGTGGGCGGAGGGACGTGAGGGAGGGCAGGAGCTCAGAAACAAGGGCCAGAGGCTGGTCTCCGCTCTGCCTGTTCCCCCTCAGGACTCGGGCGGCAGGGGCCCGGGCTGGGCCAGGCAGTTTTCTGTGTGAGGGGAGATCGCCTGAACAGGTCAGCGGCGTGGAGGGCGGGGACTGGAGATGGAAATGCTCCTGATGCCTTCCAGGGCGCCTGCAGCGGGGCTGTGCGGAGCTGAGGTCCGAGGCTAGGATGGGGTGGGGTGGGAACATTGGAACCCACCCCAGTGCTCTGCAGCAGCCCCAGCACATGCGGACACAGCCCTTTAGGCACCCCAGAAACCCAGGGGAAGAGAGCCTGCCTCCTCCTGCCTCTTCTACCGAGGCCTTAACCCTGCTCTCCCCCGCTGGCTCTGGCCAGTGGGTGCCCCCACCCGGAGCCCAGGATGCCACTCTCTGCTGTCTCAGCACTGCACACTTGGGGCAGGGGCAAACAGGGGAAGGGGTGGAGAAGAGATGGGAAGAGGAGGAGTAAGATGCCCGTGCCTGGCAGCAGCCGAGGCTGGGAAGGGAGGCCTGGGGACAGCGGCGTCCCTGGTCTTCACTCCAGTCTTCCCAGAGCTTCCCTAGAGCTAAGTCTCTGGTCCCTGCTGGGGACAGATCGTTGCATGTGAGCCTCACAGGGACCAGCCCCCCGAGTACTGACTCCTGGGATAACAAAAATTAGCCAGGCATGGAGGATCTCTTGAGCCCAGGAGGCGGAGGTTGCACTGAGCCAGGATGTCGCCACTGCACTCTAGCCTGGGCAACAGGGGAGACCCTGTCTCAAAAAGAGATGAGATGGAGTCTCGCTCTGTCACCCAGGCTGGAGCGCAGTGGCATGATTTTGGCTCACTGCAACCTTTGCCTCTCCGGTTCAAGCAATTCTCATGCCTCAGCCTCCTGAGTAGCTGGGACTACAGATGCCCACCACCATGCCTGGCGGATTTTTGTATTTTTAGTAGAGACGAGTTTCACTATGTTGGTCAGGCTGGTCTTGAACTCCTGACCTCGTGATCTGCCTGCCTTGGCCTCCCAAAGTGCTGGGACTACAGGTGTGAGTCACTGCGCCTGGCCAAAAAAAAAAAAAAGTTAAAAAAATTACCCTAGACTCAGTTTCCCCAGCTGTAAAATTAGAGAAATGAACCAAGAGGTGGGCCGGATTCTTTCTAAGGCCCCCCGCCATTTTTTCCACCTCGATTGGAGGAGCCAGCTGGTATTCGTAGCGTTACCACTAATCAGGGGGTGCAGCTTGGTGTGGGGGTGTGTCCTGGTGGTTGATGTTCTGGTGGGTAAGGGCTTCTGCCTTCACCGAGGGCAGGCTCTGTCCCCCTTGCTGGGGAGATGAGGAAGCCAGCGTAGGCACACAGGCCATCATATGGTTCCCTCCTGGTGTCTCTGAGGGAGGTGGGAGGAGATGGGGTCCCCCGAGGACACACTCTGGGACCTAGGTTCTAGCATAGCTGTGGGTCCTTGGCCCTGCCACTTAGGCTCCCCATGCCACGGCCTTCTCATCTGTGAAATGGGGGGGTAGAGCTGCCAGTGACCAAGTGAGCTCTGCACATGAAAAGCTTCCAGCAGACCCCTGGAGAGAGTAACACGTATGTGTCATCTTGTACGGGGAGAAGACACTGGAGCCGCAGCCTGGAAGCTTCCACCTGCTGTCAGGCCTTGTGCCGAAGCCGTTTGCCTGGAGAGAGTGGAAGTGGCTGACCCCCGGCCCCCGATCCCACGCCCCCCTCCAGCCCCCCCCCTCCCCCGCCAGCCTAAGCGCGAAGCTCGCCCCGACCCCCAGCCCTGGCAGCTTTTTCTCCTTTTCTTTTCTCGTTTTATCTCGCCAGCAGATGAACATCTTGCAGTCGGTCATTCCATTTCATTTCTGGTCTTCGGAGAGTGACATTTACATATTAATATTTTCTAAGGGAGCCCCGTGCGCGGAGCCAGCGCCCGCCCTGTGGCCTCACATACTGTGCGGGAGATAAAGCAGGCTCCGCCGTGAATAATGACACGCGGAGTCGCGTGGCCGCGAAAGGCCTCGCATGTGCCCTGTCAGCGTGTGGCAGCTTGCCGCAAGGCTGACGGAGCGCCCCTCTCCCCTCCAAGGTTTATCTCTGCTCACAGAGGACGCGTGCTTTGTCAGGGGCTCTGCCTCCCTGTCGCTTCTTGCTGCTGGCCCTGAGCTGGGAGCCAGGGATGTGGCTCCTGGCCCGAGATGCCCTGACAGGTGCGTCTGCTGAAGCTGGGCACAGCCTGCCAGCGCCAGCCAGGTTATCACTGCCCTGCAGAGGCTGCTGCCATGGCCCTGCCATCCCCGGCCACCCAGACATCTGTGCCTGCAGGCTCATGTCCAGTGACCCCGTGGCGGGGGACTTTGGGTGTGCCCCATGGGGTCAGTTTTCTCTGGGTGTGAGGGTCCGAGGGAGAATGCAGGGGATCACCAGGCACAGTCGCTCACGCCTGTAATCCCAGCTCTTAGGGAGGCAGAGGCGGGAGGAGAGCTTGAGCCCAGGAGTTCGAGACCTGCCTGACCCCGTTCTCCACAAAAAAGGAAAAAAAAAAAAAAAGAATGCAGGGGGTCTCTGGGTGATAAGGGCGCTCACTGTGGATGGGGCAGGTTGTGGAAGGAGCTGTGGAAAGGAGCCACAGGGCGGTGCCCTGACCGCGTGGCTGCGACTGTCCTGTGTGCTGTGTCTGCGTCATCTCATTCACTTTTGTACAACCATTCGCGTTACATCAGAGGAAACCGAGGCACAGAAATGACTTGGCCAAGGTCACACGGCTGGGAGCCGAGGCTGGGCTGCTGAGGGTGCTTCAAAGTGGGTCTTGTTCCACTTCTGGCCCCAACTCTGTCTTCGGCCAACAGTTGCTCTTTTTGAGATTCTGTGTCCCCAGCTGTAAATGGAGACAGCACAATACTGTGTCTTATGCATAGAGGAGACTCAGAGTCAGGCTATGAAGCCAAAATGTGGTATGGAAATCACCCAGTGAGCAGGGGATGTGCCCTCAGGTGTGCCCAGAGCCAGCCGTTACCATGGGTTTAGCACCCCTGTGGTATAATAAGGACCTATCCTTACACAAGACTGGCACCTGGCACTGTGAGATGCCCATGTAGAAAATAAGGGCCTTTCTTGCCACCCAGCTCAGGCTCACACCTGGGCCCCCAACACAGACCCCCATCCTGTCCCTCAGCCAGCTCATTTTTTTCTTCTGTGGACCTGGATCCAGGCAGGACCATGTGGTGCTGAGGACTGCACACTGGACCCGTCCGCCTGGGTTCAGATCCCAGCCCCTCCCCGACCACTTGTGACCAGATCACTTTTCCTTTTGTGCCTCAGTCTCTCCTCTGGACAGAGTAATGAAGCCACTACCTCATAGGGATCCATGAGGGTTACATGAAGTACTGGTTATCAAGGGTTGGGACCACTTAGGTTCTAGGTATTTGTTCATGTTTTCACCTTCGTCACCTTACCACCATCTGTATCACCACCGTCACCATCACCACCATCA
>NW_022436955.1:28927890-28957062 GCF_009761245.1 Sapajus apella
TCACCACCATCACCACAGTCTCCATCACCACCAGCACCACCATCATCACCCTCACCACCATCACCACAGTCTCCATCACCACCATCATTACCACCATTACCGTCACCACCATCGTCATTGCCATCACCATCATCCTCATCACCACTACCATTTATCATTGTCATCGTCATTCATGGCTAAGGAGTCCAAGTGCTCCCCTTCCTTCCTGACGCTGATGCCCTGGGATTTGGAAGGCCTGGCTGGGGGTGAGGATCAGGAAGGTACCTTTCTCTCATGCTCTCTATACTGGGGAAAGGGTCCCAGAGGCTTCCCCTGATGACCCACTGTGCTTTGGGGCTTCTGGCCCTTCTGGGTGCACAGGGAGGCCCCGTCTTAGTCAGCTCAGGCTGCTGTAACAAAATACCACGAACAGGAGGCTTAATAACAGCAGAAGCGTATTGCTTCCATTCCTGGAGGCTAAAAGTCCAAGACCCAGGTGCTGGCAGATGAGCTGTTTGCTGAGGGCTCACCTCAGGGATCAGGGATGGGGTCCTCTTGCTGTGTCCTCACGTGGTGGAAGGGGGGCCTTTAACAACAGCTTGATCCCGTTGTGAGGGGTGTGCCCTCATGCCGCAGTCACCACCAAAGGCCCCAGCTCCTAATGCCATCACTTCAGGGCTGAGGATTTCAGCACAGCAATTGGGGGCAGGGGACACAAACATTTGGATGGCCACAGACCCCCAAGATAAGACATGGAGGGCCTCTGAGGAATCTTCCCGGCCCTACTGCTTTTTTTTTTTTTTTTTTTTGAGATGGAGCCTTGCTCTGTCACCCAGGCTGGAGTACAGTGGCATGATCTCCGCTCCCTGCAACCTCCACCTCCCGGGTTCAAGTGATTCTCCTGCCTCAGCCTCCAGAATAGCTGGGATTACAGGTGTGCACCACCATGCCTGGCTGATTTTTGTATTTTCAGTAGAGACAGGGATTCATCATGTTCGCCATGCTGGTCTTGAACTCCTGACCGCAGGCGATCTGCCCGCCTTGGCCTCCCAAATTGCTGGGATTACAGGCGTGAGCCACTGCGCCCGGCCCCTGCTCCTACTTTTATTCCCAATCTCTCGGAGGCCAAGACTCCCCAACACACACCCACATTCTGTTTTTCTGCTTTTATGCCGGAGAAAAGGGCTTTGTGGATCACAACGAGGACCAGCCTCGGGGGAAGGAGAAACAGGGCAGTGTCCTAGGTGCAGAACCAAGGACAGAGTGGGCCTGGTCCCGCCAGCCTCTGACAGCTGGCCAGCACCGCCCTGGATGGAGGTGGCTTGGCAGAGAGACTGGTCGAGCAGGTCTTGGCTTGGGGCTGGAAGGTCTCAGCTGGGGTTGAGGAGCCCTTGGGAGCCCAGCGAGCCGGTTTGTCTGGGTTCTTTGTGAAGATCTCAGAGATCAACACGGTCACTGCTGACACTCTGACCTCCAGGCTGCACCTCTGTCTTGACCAGTGCCCAGAGGCCTTCAACCCCTGACCACTGATTGCCATCCAGCGATACTTGGTGTGGTCCCAGGGCAGGGTCAGAGATCAGAGGCACCACCGTCAGGCCTGGGAGCTGGTTTTCTGTTTAGATTTACAGACATAAATCCGAAGAGTGACCCTGTGCCTGCACTTAAAACTCACCTTGCACTCACGTTTGTGGAAGAGGAGCTGGAGCCCAGAGCAAGTTTGTGAAGCAGCCAGGATGGGGTCCAAAGCTCCTGCCTCCAATCCAATGGGGTCCTCCCATTCCAGCCTCTGGGCGTACGGGCTCTCCTCCTGCCTGCTTCAGAATCCTGTCCAGGGCCAGGCCTGTGGGCGTCGGGAGGCCAGGGTTTCAGGCCCCAGCTTTACATGCCGTAGTTCAGTTCTGGGCATGTTTGGGTCCTCTGTGGACCCCGGTATCTTCTGCTTTGCAGCGGTGTCCCTGAAGTCCCCTTCCAGCTCAGGCATCCTTCCCTCGCAGTCAGTAACGTGTGTTTGCAGCCTCCTTTTTCCTTGGCATCTGAGCAGCGGCTAAGGGGTTTCCAGCTCCCGCCTGGAGGAGCAGGAGGGCGTTGTGTGGAGGGCAGCGGCCTGGCTGTGCACTGGAAGCGCCCTGAGAGGGGCCAGCCTCTTCTGTCTGAGTGTTCTCACCCCATAAAATCCGGAGCGCGCTGGCACTCGGCCCAGGGGGTCGTGAAGGGTTTCCACATGACTGTTTTAAGATCCTCTGCTAATGAGGGCCCAGTGATGCCAGTGTTCCCATGACAGAGCGTGCCAGCGTGAAGCTGGGCCCCTCTCACAGAAGCCAGGGGCATCTTCTAGCTGCAAAGGTGGCAGCGGAAGCAGCCTCCCACGGGAGCCTCTCCAGAGCCTCCTAGAAACCCGAGGAGCCCCATGGGAAGGTGGCGTTTGGAAGCCAGGCAGGCATATCTGGGTGGGTGGCGGCACTAAGGATTTAATGAGACAATCGGCAGCCTTAGTGGATGCCCGAAGAACCGGGGCTCCCTCCTGTCCTCCGCCCACAGCCCCGGATGAGCTGTGGGATTGGCCAGGCTGATGGCTTGTCCAGTATCCCCGTCTCTTTCCCTACACTGCGCCCTTCCCCACACCTGTCCGAGCTGTGGTCAGGGCCATCAGGGTTGTGTCAGGTATAAAAGATGCCCACAGGTGTTGGATATATGTATAAGTGTCTTAGGAGTGAGTGTGTTGTGTGTGCATATGGGTGTCTGTTGTCTGTAACTTTGTTGTGTGCATGGCTGTGTGTTGTGTGATTTTGTGTTTGTGTATGTTGTATGTGCATGCAACTCTCATCTGTGTGGGAGTATGTTGTGTGTGAGATTGTTCATTATGTATGAATGTGACTATGTGGGTGTGTGTGTATGTCTTGTGTGTGTTTTGTGACTGTGTGCATGTGATTGTGTTGTGTGAGACCTGTGTTTGTTCTGTGTGTGTGCCTGTGGCTGTATGTGAAACGTGTGTTGTGTGCATGTGCCTGTTTGTGCATGTCGTATGCATCTGTGTGTGTGACCATGTGTGTGCCTGTGTGTTGTGTGCGTGTGCCTGTGTTCATGCGTGTTCTGTGCGTGTGTGTGGCTGTATGAGACCTATGTGTGTTGTGTGCACGTGGCTGTGTTTATGCGTGCCGTGTGCATGTGGTTGTGTGAGACGTGTGTGTGCACATGCATGTGGTTATGCGTGCCGTGTGTGTGTGTGTGTGGCCGTGTGAGGTGTGTGTGTGCACGCCTGTGTGAGACCTGTGTGTGTGCACATACATGTGGTTATGCATGCCCTGTGTGTGTGTGCCTATGTGAGATATGTGTTTGTGCACGTCTGTGTGAGACCTGTGTGTGTGTGCATGTGTGCCTATGGTTGTGTGTGCCCTGTGTGTGTGTGATGTGCGTGTGCCTGTGTGTTGTGTGTGCCGTGTGTTGTGCACATGTGCCTATGGTTGTGCTGTGTGTGTTGTATGCGTGTGCCTGTGGTTGTGTGTGCCCTGTGTGTGTGTTGTGCACACGTGCCTGTGGTTGTGCTGTGTTATACGCGTGTGCCTGTGGTTGTGTGTGCCGTGTGTGTTGTGCGTATGTGCCTGTGGTTGTGTGTGCCTGTGTTGTGTGCCCTGTGTGTGTGTGTGTGTGCGTGTGTGCCTGTGGTGTGTGCCCTATGTGTGTGTGCATGTGTGTGTGCATGTGCCTGTGGTTGTGTGTGCCCTCTGTGTGTGTGTGCGCGTGCCTGTGGTGGTGTGTGCCGTGTGTGTGTGAGTGCGTCTGTGCCTGTGGTGGTGTGTGCCCTGTGTGTGCGTGTGAGTGCGCGTGTGCCTGTGGTGGTGTGTGCCCTGTGTGTGTGTTGTGCGCATGTGCGTGCGTGTGTGTGCCTGTGGTGGTGTGTGCCCTGTGTGTGTGTGTGAGTGCGTGTGTGCCTTTGTGGTGTGTGCCCTGTGTGTGTGTGATGCGCGTGTGCCTGTGGTGGTGTGTGCCCTGTGTGTGTGTGTGTGCGCGCGTGTGCGCGTGCACGCGTGTGCCTGTGGTGGTGTGTGCCGTGTATGTGTGCGTGTGCCTGTGGTGGTGTGTGCCCTGTGTGTGTATGTGTTGTGCGCGTGTGCCTGTGGTGGTGTGTGCCCTGTGTGTGTGTTATGCGCGTGTGCCTGTGGTGGTGTGTGCCGTGTGTGTGTGTGCGCGCGTGTGCGCGTGCACGCGTGTGCCTGTGGTGGTGTGTGCCGTGTGTGTGTGTGTGTGCACGTGCATGGCATCCTGCCTGTTGCGCCCGTCCAGCAGAGCTCCGTCTCCTGCCTTCATTAAACCTCATCTCTGTCCTCCCAGTTTGGTTAAACCCCATCACCGTCCCCTGTGCTCAGGACGGTGCTGGGTAAATGTGTCGTGGATTGCCGCCTGGAACAGCCTTGGGGTTGGGAGGAGCTGGCCACACTCCCCAGGTCAGGGAGAGTCTGCAGGGACTGGGGCAGGAGGCAGGGCCGGGCCCAGGAAGGAAGAAGGAACTGCCTCCCACCCCTCTCCTGGCCCGAGACCTGGGGCCTGGAGCTGATGCTGTTCCAGGGGACTGAGGGACAGAGCGGGCCCTCCTCTTGACCGCCTGTGCCCCTAAACCTTCCCCAGACCTTCCAGTGTCACCCCAGGTGGGCTCCCCAGACATGGGAGACCCAGGTAGGCCTGGGTAGCTCAGTGTAGGTGTCACATTTTCCCCAGGGGAGGGGCTTGCCATCAGGCGCAGCCGTGGTTCACAGCCAGATGCCTCTGGGCTGTTGGCAAACTGGCCCAGACTGAGCAGCAGGGGCAGGAGAGCGCGGGAGGGGGCAGCTGACTCCCTCCATTTCCGGACCACTGAGGAATGCCTTGCAGAGAGGAAGGCTTTTGGGGAGCTGCTGCTTCCCAGACCCCGGTGTGCCTGCCTTGAGCCCTGCCACAGCCAGGAGCCCCTCGTCCCTCTGATTTCCAGGACCTGGGTCTGGGGGCCGGTGAGGTGGGCGGACCTACATGTCCAAGCCTCCGCGCTGTGACTCCTGTGCTGGCAACTGCCTACAGGTGGCTGGCTCTCTCTGGCTGACAGACTGGTGGCCCAGGTCTTTGCCCTTTGGATGTCAGCGGAGGTGACGCAGGGTGGCGGGGACGGGAAGAGCCCTGGCCTGGAGACATCAGGGCACCTCAGATGCGAGCCCAGTCTTGCTGTTTGCCAGCCGTCCAGCTTCAGGAAGGGAGCTCTGCCTCTCTGGGCCTCTGTCTGCTTGTCTAGAAATGGGGCTGCCCGCGAAGCTCAGACCAAGATGGCAGAGACATGAGGGCTCCTAGATGCCAGCGTGGCCGCCGTGGCTGTGGCAGTTAGTTGTCAGATGGGACCCTGCTCCCAGGCCAGTAGCACCCCTGGGTCCTGCAGTCTTCTTCCTGGGGCTTGCCACGTATGGGAGGGCCGGGTCCAAGAGGAGCTGAGGGATGCTGAGCACTCATGCCCTGGGTGGGGAGGGGCTGTCAGCCTCAGCCAGGAAGCCGGGTATGTGGACACTGTCCCAACCTGTTTGCATTCCTGGGCCAGGAAGCCTGAGGCCAGGCCTGTAAACACGAGGGGAGAGGGCACAGGGGCCAGTTAGCTTCCCCCGAGGGTCATCTGATAGTCTCATTTCATCCTGTATGGGTGGGGGGTAGGGGCAGGACACTTACACCTAGGGAAACTGAGGCAGCTGGTCCACATTCTTAGGCTTGTCTGCAGCAGCCCTGCCTCTTCTGTGCATCGCTGGGCTGTCTGGAGGCCCCCGAGGCCACGGAGGCTGCCAGGAGTGAGCCGGCAGGATTAAACACGAATGAGTGAGCCCCCCCAACGCCCGCTTCCCCTTTCCCCAAACAAACAACCTGCCCCCTGGGGTGATCTGGCCGCCTCAAGTCTCACCCGCCACCAGCAGCCTCTGCTGCAATCAGCCCTCATGGTTTCGTCACCACGCCCGCTCGCCCGGGGGGTTTCACCAGCCTCCTGGCCTCCGCAGGGAACCCGAGGCCAGTGGCCCAGGGGGTAACTGGCCCCTGGCCGGCCCAGTGGTTTCATCAGCCAGGGGCACCTTGGCAGCGGCTGCCCCTGCCTGCAGATAGCTCTTCTGGCCCACTTGACCCCCCCAAATGATGGTGAGGTGACCACCAGGGCCACAGACTGCCCCTCTCCTGGGATCAGCGCCCCTCTCCCCGCCGTGGACGCAGTGTGGCTGGCTCGGCCCAAGGGCAGGGCGGCTGTGGGGCAGTACCTGTCGGCGTGGTTGTGGTCTGCCCGGCATCTGGAAGATCCAGGGGGCTGAGAAGGAGCGAGGGGGCCAGGCCGGCCCCGGACTTCCTTGTTTCTTTTTTATTTTTTTTTTTTGAGACGGAGTACAGTGGTAATCTTAGCTCACTGCAACCTCCGACTCCCTGGTTCAAGTGATTCTCCTGCCTCAGCCTCCCAAGTAGCTGGGATTACAGGCATGAGCCACCACGCCCGGCTATTTTTTGTATTTTTTAGTGGAGATGGGATTTCACCAATTGACCAGGGTGGTCTCGATCCGACCTTGTGGTCCGCCTGCCTCAGCCTCCCAAAGTGCTGGGATTATAGGCGTGAGCCGCCACGCCCGGCCAGACTTTGTTTTGTGTTTCTCTCCTACCCTGCTCACGATGCCCGGGGCAGGCTGGCAGGCTTTCCTTTGGGGGTCAATGCCTCATGGTGTAGGAGCTGACCCCCCAAATGGGGGGTGTCACTGCCCACATGCCTGGGGACCAATTAACATCACTGAGCCCAGGCTACAGAGTTCCCCACCTTCAGGGGTTTCATTTGTCCCTCCAGGGGCAGTGTGTTTTCTGATGAGACCACAGACTTTGCCACCAGTGTGTCTGGGCTCAATTCCTGTCCCCTCAGTTGCTAGCTGTGTGACCCCAGACAAGCTATTTAACCCCTCTGGGCTCCAGTTTCTTCCTATAATGCAGGGGTAGTAATAGGACCCGCCTGCCTCCTAGAGGGAGCACTGGCCGCCTTGGGTACCTCACTGGTGGTGGCTGAGCCTGAGCCCGCGGCTCCCCGGCCTCCCATCAGCCTTTTAGGACACCAGCCAACAGCCTTGCACTGGCTGCATGGACTTTGCTGGGGTGGAAAGGCAGGAACTTGCCAGATGTCTCCAGCAAGGGTCCGGGGACCATGCAGCTTTCCCTCTGTCCCCTAGGTCCTGGCTCCTGGGTACAGACAGTCCCCACCCGGTACAGCCGCTGAGAGACAGGCACCTGAGCCTTACACCTGACTTCCAGCCCACCAACCAGACATCTCTGCCACCCACACCCTGGGCTCAGCAGCAAGCCGCATTCACTGGGCACCTACTGTGTGACAGACCCAGCTCCCCGCAAGGGATTATCTTGAGAATCCTCTCCGCAGACCCCCCCCCCCAGATAGGGACTTACCGTTCCCTTTTGCCACCTGTAGCCATGAGGCCTCCAGGGCACTGCTGGGGACCCAGGCTGCCGTGCCACTGGCCCCAGACCCTCAAGAGCTACAGAATGGCAGTGTTAGGCCAGGCGCAGTGGCTCATGCCTGTAATCCCAGCACTTTGGGAGGCCAAGGCAGGTGGATCACATGGTCAGGAGTTTGAGACCATCCTGGCCAATACGGTGAAACCCCATCTCTACTAAGTATACAAAAATAAGTTGGGCGTGGTGGCAGGCGCCTGTAGTCCTAGCTACTGGGGAGTCTGAGGCAGGAGAATCGCCAGTACCCGGGAGGCAGAGGTCGAAGTGAGCTGAGGTCGCGCCACTGCTGTCCAGCCTGGGTGATAGGTTGAAACTTTGTCTCGGAAAAAAAAAGAAGTGCAGAGTGTATGCCCCACTGTTGGCGCAGGGTGAGAAGAACAGCCAGTCCCCCACGGGCCAGCAGCCAGGACTACTGGCATCCAGGACAGAGGGGTCAGGAAGGGTTGGGCTATGGGGAGAGAAAGGTGGGTCCAAGGGCAGGGGCTGCCTGGGCGCGAGGCTGGGCTCAGCCGGGCAGGCTCGAGGGACGCGGGGTGGGTCGAGCAGTACAGAGAGGACAGTTGTTTTAGGCAGGGTGGGATGTGGGTGGAAAGCAGGGATGAGGGGGTGGGGCCACCTGCCCACCATCAGGGATCTGGGCCCAGGTCTACGCCGCCTGCCAGCCCGGCTGCCTGCAGCTGCATAAGAAAGAATTCAACCTAGCCACCTCTCCGCTCACTTCTGATGATGGATAAAGATGTCTGCTCGCTCTCTCACAGGCGACCAGAGCCGATAATTAGCTTTTAACCTGTCCCCACTGTTAACTGGAAAAGGTCACCATTTGTTCCAGGGAGCTGCTAGTGTATAAAGAACTAAACACGGCCAGTTTTGTTCAGGATGAATTAAGACTTGTAAATGTAAAATGAGTTCATCTATTTAATTAAGTAGCAGCAATATGGATGTTAAATTAAGCTCACAGTGGAAGTGCCAAAACGGTGTTGTAAAGATCTTGTCCCTGGTGCGGGGATTTGGGGAGAGGTGGCCCTCTCCCTGCCCTCGCCTGTCCGGTCAGGATGATGCGGATGAGGCCCTGATCTGCCTCACCTCCTCCGTCTTCCTGAGCAGCGGCCTGACTCCAAGCCCAGGGAGCTGCCGCCGGCTCCTCGTGCCGCCCTCTCGGGAGGAGCTGCTGCCCGGGCCTGTCTCCCCGTGGGTCCGGCCTTGCCAACCTGTGCACACGTGTGTATTACAGGGTACCATGTGAGGTGGATGATTGATGGGAAGGCCGCTGGCCCTGCTGGGAGGGTGGGAAGCCAAATAGGCAATGCTAAAGAGACTCACCCTCAGAAGAACCCCTCCCGGGGAACAAGCTGGGCTGGGATGGACCAGGGTTGTGGGGGAGGCGGCGGTTGAGGACGAGGGCAGCGTGCCCACAGCTGGGGCCAGAGCCAGGCTCTTGACCCTCTTCCCGGCTGCACAGCCATTGCCAAAAAGGCAGTCACTGTGCTAGGAGGCGGTTCCTTCCCATGAGCCCCGAGCCACGCCGCCCGGGGAGGGCTTGCAGCAGTCAGCGCAGTGCCATGACCAGCAGCTGCCCTGGCGGGGGGTGGGCTGGTTCAGTAGTGGGCTGGGGACAGGGGGCTCACTGCAAAGCCTGTGCTCTGGAAGAGAGCACACGGACCTGCCCACAGCGATGGGTGTGGAGCGCGTGAATGGCAGCACAGACACATCCAGGAGCGACCCTCGGAGGAGGGATTAACTGGTGGAAGTGGGAACAGAGTCAGGGACTGTTTCCTAAAGTAGGGGATTTCCTCACTGGGTTTTGAAGGATGGATGGGAGTTTGCCTGGTAGGCGGGAAGGAGAAGGCCATCCCCGGAAGGGAGGAAGGAGCAAGTGTGTGCGTGTGTTCTCACACCCCAGGGTTCACGATAGGGAGAGGCAGGGGCAGCTGCAGAGGTGGGCGGGACATGAGGGGCTCAGCATTAGTTGAAGCAGCTCGCACGGGCCTGGCGGGGAACCCTTCAGCCATTGGCACCGTTCTAACCAGCACCGTTTTAACCTGGGTGCGTGGCCATGAGCTGGACAAAGACTCCCGGGCCCGTGAAGCGTGCAGTGTAGTGAGGGCCTCGAACTAACAGATAAATAGATAAATCCATGTTAGGTTGGACGGTGAAACGCGGTATGGGGAAGATGTAATGGAGTAAGGACTGGGGGACGGGGCAGGGATGACTGGGGTTTTTCGTTTGTTTTTTTGGGTCGCGATCTTGCTCGGTCACCCAGGCTGGAGTGCAGTGGCATGAGCCCAGCTTACTGAAGCCTCAACCTCCTGGGCTCACGCGATCCTCCCCCGTCAGGCTCCCTGGTAGCTGGGACTGCAGGCGTGTGCACCACCACCCCCGGCTAATTTTTTTTTTTTTTTTTAATTTTTAGTAGAGATGAGGTCTCATTATGTTGCCAGAGTGGGTCTCAAAATCCTGGCTGTAAGCGATCCTCTGGCCTCAGCCTCCCAAAGTGCTGGGATTACAGGCTGAGCTCCTGCACCCAGCTGTGGATTGCTGTTTTTGTTTTGTTTTGTTTTTTTTCAAATGGGGTGGTCAGGAAGGGCCTTCTGATACCCTTTGGCAGAGCACAGAAGAGACAAAGGACGCTGGGATGTCCCATCGTCTGCGGAAGTGCACGTTTATGCCTCTTGTTCCAGCCTGATTATTGATAAAGCCCTTTTCTGGTCCTGTGGATGCCTCGTGGTGAAGGTTAGGCAGGCAAAGGAAAGAGCCACTGCAGTGGGCTGGGGGTGGGAGTGAAAACCAGGACATCAGCCAGGGGGAGGAAGATAGCTCCAGACCCCAGAGGCCACTGTACGAACGTGGCCTTTACTCAGCGTGAGATGGGAGCCATGGAGGTTCTGGGCAGAGGCACGCACATCTTGGTGGACCGATCTCCTCTACTGCTGTGCTGAGAATGGACTGTAGGGGGCATGGGTGGCAGCAGGAGGCCAGCGAGGCATTGCTGCAGTGGTCCCAGGTGGTCAGGGCCGGGTGAGACTTGGTCCAATTCCGGATGTGTGCAGGTGGTTAATCGTACGTGGGACTGGCTGGGGGTGTCAAGCTGTCAGGAGGTTTTCAGCAGAGAAGAGGTGCCATTGGTGTGTGGCCCGGAAGGACACATGAGTGACTCCGTGGCACGTCAGCTGTGGTCCGGGGCACAGAGGCAGAGTCCCCAGATCGCAGCTGGTGGAGGGCCCCGATGGCTCCGTATTCACCCTGCAGCCATGCTTCCTTGGCTCCTACACGGGATTTTATTTTTTAAGATGTATTGCCAATATTTAAAATTAAAAACAAAGAAATTTCTTCCCCCCATTTAAACTCCCGAGTTCCCGCATCTCTTTGAAGCTCTGGGTGCCCTGGGTCTGTGCACCCCTTGGTACCTGTTGGTGGGAGCTGAACAGCCCCTGCAGCGCTGACAGGGCAGGCGCCCTCCTGTTTGCTCTAGCCACCCCCCACCCCTGCCACCAGGCCCCTTTTCCTGCCTAACTGGTCCTCCCAGCACCTGAGTTTCTAAGCCCTGGCTAGAAGTGTCCCTGGCTGGAACATGGAGGCCTGTCTGAGCGTAGGCGAGGGGAGGATAGGTGGAGACAGAACAGGGAGGCTTCCAGAACCTCACCGATTCGACCCTCTGGCTAGAGGGGATTTGCCGGAAAGACTGTCTTCGCGTTTACTAGGAAACAGGACCAAGAATGCTAGGCAGCTGGGAGCCAGGGAACTCCTCTGTCCCTTGCCGGCAGGACCAGCCGTGGCCTCTAGGGCACCTTGCTGCAGATTAGAAAAACGATTCCTCCTCTTTGTGGAGCTGCGCTGGCAAGACAAGTGAAAGGTCAACTAGACTTCAGCCTGCTGTTCTCCTTTGCCCAGCCCCTTGTGCAGTGCACAACCTGCCTGCATGTACCCAGCCTTCCTGCCCTGATGGGAACCAGCTCTTGAAGCCTGGTAGGAAATGGAAGGACTGTCTGGATATCCCTGAGGGTAGCGCCTGCCCTCCTGCCTCCTCCAGCCACTGATTCCCAGCTCAGCTGTCTGCCCTGGCTCCCTGAAGCCTGTGGAACCATTTAAAAGGCTCCTAACGATATTGATCAATCTCTCTAAAATGGATTATCCTGTTTGCCTCCCAGCCTGACTGGATGCCCTGGGTAAGATCAGAAAGGAATTATGTTAGCCAGAGGCAGAGGGAGCAAGGGCAAGAATGTATCTCCCCCCCAGTGATGCAATCTTATCAGAGCTGAACTTTGCTCTCTATCTTGGGATATAGGATACTTTGGGGATGTCGGAAAGAAATAATAATCTTACGATTTGCAGCCAGTTCGACACTGAGCCAGCGGGGAGGGTGGTGGAGGTGGAGGAGGCTGTGGCATGGACCATTTTTCGTTGGAGCGATTCCCTGGAGAAATCAAGCCCTTGTAGAAATCCCGCTGGATCCCAGCCTTGGGTGACACGCCTGCGACCCGCTCCGTGAGGATTACAGTCTGCAGCGAGGGCCCAGGGGACAGGTGCGTTCATTAAAATTTGAAACACAAATGGAAAATTGCTACCTGAAGCCGCACGGAGCAGCCAGCCAGGGGATCCAAGTTCTAGTTAATGGACGGAATACACAGGAAAGGATTACAGCCTGCGAGGCGATTCCTTCCAAGACAGTCCGGTCTCCTTGGAGGACGGAAAACCCGAACGTGACCGAGACCAGGGGAAGCCATGAGGCCCAAGTGAGGAGGATTCTGCTCCTGCAGCTTCCGTCCCAGGGCAGAGGCGTAGCCCCTCAGTGCTCCCTGGACGGCGACTTGCCCCGGCTTCCGTTTGTGTGACCTGCGCTGTCGGGTTGCCACCTTGGGCTGAACCTCACCAGGCCCCGCCGCGTGCTGGGAGCAGGCAGCTTGCCAGCCGATGCCATGCACGCACCTTTGCCTCTGGCTTGGTTTGCTGCCTGGATTCAGGCCTCCACTGAACGATCTCGGTGCAGTAGCTTTGTTTGGGAAATGATCTCTGGAGCTAGCAGGAGAAAGTGGGAAGGGGGGCTGGCTCAGCTCTGAGAGGGCTGCGTGTCGAGCTGCCAGCGCCCCTCTGTCCTGTGTCCCGTGAGGCGCTAAACACAGTTCTGGGGCAGGGAGGTCAGACGGTGGCCGTAGACAGCCTGGGAGGAGGAGCGAGTTGTCCAGGGCCGCTGACCCCCGAAAATGGCCCCTTGCCCAGGTGGGGGGCCAGCACAGACTCACCTGTAGATGCTGATAGGGCGTGTCAGTGTAGTGTGGACAGGAGAGAGGGAGGAAGGAGCCCTCTAGGAGGGACTCAGCTGTCCACACAGGCATTCTCCAGCCTCTGCTGAAAGAATCCCTGGAACCCAAGGATGGCTCTGCTGGCACCTTACACAGAATGTTCTGGAACAGCGGCTTCCGCCTGCCCCCTTCTGCCTGCCCCGGCCTCACGCTGCTGTACGGCCCTGCCGGGATGTCTTTTGTGTGCAGTTGTGTTTATTCGGCCAAGGGACTTGAAGTCCGAGGAAATGGGGGCGGGGGGCTCCCTTGTTTTCCCCCAGGATGGACCGGATGGCCCTGGCTCCTGAGACAATGGGCGCAGGGAGGGGCTAGGTACTGGGCGCAGGTCAGGAAAAGGACAACTTGTAGATCAACACAAAGCCAACTTCGACTTGGGCTGCAGAGGCGAGAGGCTCTTTTGGCTGATTGAGATGCTCCTCCCCTTCCCCTGGTGCCCTCGGAGAGAACAGATTCCCCAGGGAGCCAACGACCACGGAGAAAGGGCCCGAGTGGTGGGGGGTGGGTGGAGTAGGCAGGACCCCGGTGTCTAGGGAGACAGTAACGGCAGCCAGCCTGCAGCACTGGGCTTGCTCCGAGGGCTGTGTGTGTTGACTGCGTCGGCCTTCGCAAACACGGACACAGACACTCCGTTTTAATACAGTGTGTAGACTGGGTCTGTGTATTAGCTTCTTAGTCTTCACAACTTTGATGACCCCAAGCATGGGGAAATGGAGGCACGTAGGATCACGCCTAAGGCCACACAGCTAAGATGTGGTGGAGCTGGGATGGTTTTGTGTTTCAGAGTCTTGCTCTGGTGTCCAGGCTGCAGGCTGTGGCGCATTCCTGGCTCACTGCAGCCTCGATCTTCCGGGTTCAAAGCCATCCTCCTGCCTCAGCCTCCCAAGTAGCCGGAACCATATGTGTACACCACCACGCCAGGCTACACTTTTTATTTTTTGCAGAGACGAAGTCTCCCTTTGTAGTCCAGGCTGGCCTCAAACTCGTGGGTTTAAGCAGTCCTCCTGCCTTGGCCTCCGAGGATGCTTGGATTACAGGTGTGAACCAGCACGTCTGGCCTAGAGCTGGAATGTGAGCCTGGGTGTTTCTCTGGGCTCCTCCTTCCTGATCACTGCCTTACATGCCCCGTCTGTGTGTCTTGAGTGGTCGCCCCCACCCCTGCCTGGATTCTGAGCAGAGCTCCGGGGGTCCAGCCTCGGGTGGAAGGCAGGATGGGCCTGTGGCTCCAGGCAGCGACTTTGGCTGCTTTGGAGAATTCTGGCCCACCTGCTACATGTGTATTTTGGGGTCACACCTGTTCTAATATGTTAGGGTGTAGGCAGAGGGCCCCAGAAGCTACAAAGTGCATGTGGCATGAAACGGGTCTGCCCGAAAATCCTGTGCCTGTGGCCCCAGGTTTGGTAGTTGTCATTGGCAGACTTTAGGGGCTTGAGATTTTCCCCAGAACATGACCCATGTACTCCCAGACCAGTTCAAACCAGCCCGTTCCCCGTGTCCTATCCTGCCGGAGGCATCAGCCGCTGCCTGTGAAGAGTGTTGATCTGGTCTCCAAGGTGAGGATAGCAACCCAGCAGGCTCTGGAAGAAAATGCTAGAATTCAGTTCGTCTTGTTTTTTAGAAATTTCTCTGTTTGGCCGGGTACACTGGCTGTCGCCTATAATCCCAGCACTTTGGGAGGCTGAGGCAGGTGGATCACCTGAGATGGGAGTTCAAGACCAGCTCAACTAACATGGCGACACCCCATCTCTACTAAGAAAAAAAATTAAAAATACAAAAATTAGCCAGGTGTGGTGGTATGCACCTCTAATCCCAACTACTCAGGAGGCTGAGGCAGGAGAATCGCTTGAACCCAGAGATGGAGGTTTCAGTGAGCCAAGATCGCGCCACTGCACTCCAGTGTAGGCAACAGAGCGAGAATCCTTCTTAAAAAAAAAAAAAAAGAAAGAAATTTCTGTTTGCATATGTTATAATGGAAAGCTCTTTAACATATAGTACATAAAAATAACTCCTAAATAAATATGCGTATGTTGGCAGATGGGTGTTCAAAGTATGTTTTTAGCTTTTAATGTCAATGTTATTGGCCGGGCGTGGTGACTCGTGCCTGTAATCCCAGCACTTCGGGAGGCTGCAGCAGGAGGATCACTTGAGCCCAGGAGTTTGAGACCAGCCTGGGCAACACAGTGGGAGTGGGACCCCATTGCTACAAAAAACATTAAAAATTAGCCAGACATGGTGGCATGCACCTGTGGTCCCAGCTACTTGGGATGCTGAGGTGGGAGGATCACTTGAGCCCGGGCGGTGGAGGCTTCAGTGAACCGTGATCCAGTCACTGCACTTCAGCCTGGGCAACAGAGGGAGACCTCGTCTTAAAAATAAACAAACAGCATGACTGAGGGATTAAACAATCCCTCAGTGCATTCAATAAAACGCACCCATTGTGAGGGTACTGCTCGCCGGTGTTTGACACACGCGTACGTCTGTGTAACCCCCACCCTGCTAAAGTCAAGAACAACCCTGTTACTCCAGAACGTTCCTTCCCCGGTGTTCCTTCTTGATCTCATCTCTCTGCCATAGCCAAGCCTTGGCAACCGCCATCTGCTTTCCATCCCTCTGGCTATGTTTTATTTTTTTTTATTTTTATTTTTTGAGATGGAGCCTCACTCTGTCTCCCAGGCTGGAGTGCAGTGATGCGATAGCTCACTGCAACCTCCACCTCCCAGGTTCAAGCAATTCTCCTGCCTCAGCCTCCCAAGTAGCTGGGATTACAGGCATGCACTACCACGCCCAGCTAATTTTTGTATTTCTGGTAGAGATGAGGTTTCATCATGTTGGCCAGACCGGTCCTGAACTCGTGATCTCAAGTGATCTGCCCACCCTCGGCCTCCCAAAGTGCTGGGATTATAGGAGTGAGCCGCCACGCCTGGCCAGTTTCTTTTTTGCTGAAGATCGTGGTAAAGTACACATCATGTCACGTGGAATCCTGCAGTCTCTTTTTGTGACTGGCTCATTTTACCCAGTGCAGGACCCAGGCTGTGGCATGGGTCCACATTTTCTTCCTTTTTAAGGCAGGGTCATCTTCCACTGTGTGTGCGTGCCACATTCTGTGGATCCGTCATTCGTCCGCAGACTCTCGGGTTGCACCTGCCTCTTGGCCCCTGTGGGTCATGCTGCCATGAGCTCGGGTGTGCAGTGTCTGTGGGGGCCCTGCTGTCGCTTCTTCTGGGTGATGACTGGGGTAGTGCTGCCTGCTGTGGACCCTCACGGAAATGCAGTCACACAGCGCCGCTCCTCTGCCTGTGACATCTGTCAGCGTTGCTGCGAGTGCTGATGTCCTGTTCTTTCGCTGCGCCGTGTTCCGTGGTGGGGAGTTAGTGGTTGGGTCCAGTCTTTGGCTTGGGTTGCTTCCGGTTGGGGCTCTGTGAACGAGGAGTGAGGAGCTTGTGGTCTCGGAGCCTGTGTGCACAGCATGGCAGCAGCTCCTTACACACCTATTTCTTAGAGCTGGTTGTGTGGGACTGTCTCATACCTGCAGAGACAGTCTGAGCAGGGGCCAGGCGTTCTTAGGGCCAGGATACAGACAGAAATGAGACCCAGCCCCTGCCCCAGAGGGCTCCAGGCCCAGTGAGGTGGAGCAGGGTGGCCTGCCTGGGGGAGGCGTGAGCAAGGCCCGCCCTGTTGCCCCGGCTGACTCTGGCTCCTGCCTCATGGTGCCGAGATGGTAAAGCAGCAAGTTCAGAGCGTGGTCATACCACAAGGTGGTGTCACGGGGCCCTCGGGGAATGAGGCGCTCACCTTTGCCTCCTCTTGTCTGGGGCCACAGCCAGGTCTCGGGGTATGAGATTCTGCCAGATGGAAACCCCGGCCTCAGCCTTCCTTCTCCACACCTCCTGGGTCACCTCCGGAGTCAGTGGGATTTTATGGACGCCCTAGACCTGCGTGACCTGGGAGCTTTGACCTGGGAGCTTTTCCAGGCAGCTGAGGGAAAGCAGCAGAGGGTAAAGGTTGGCCTCCTTATCTGGGCCTGGGAGAGAGGGATTAAAAAGCAAAGCCACTGTGGCCCTCTGGGTGTGACAGTTGGCCGATAAGAGGAAGGCTCCTGGGGGGTGGGGTGATACTGGGTGAAAGGAGAAGTGGGTGGGGACACCAGTAGGTCCTGTCTCTGACCTGGAGCTGCATGTGTCATGATACCAGCCCCAGGGCCTGAGAGACCAGCACAGAACCAGCCCCTGGCCTCACCCCTACTTTGCCTGCAGAAATAAAGCCACTGCCACAGGGCCAGCAGATCACCTCTCTTAATTCCCTCCAGCCTCAAAGGCCTGCCCTGCCCGGCCCTGCCCGGCCCTGCCTCTGCCGGATGTGTTCTCTGACAGGCATTCATTGGATACCTGCTGTATACCTGGCAAGCATTTATTGAGGACCTAGGCCTAGGCTTTGAGATTCAAAGATGGAAGACACAGTAAGGGCCGAGTCATCAGGACAGGGGCTGGAAGAGGGGACAGTGGCAAAGCAGACCCAGAAGGCCACTAGAAAGAGATTCAGAGGAACTCGGAGAGAACGTCTTGGGGGAACAGTCCCCAGGAGGGAGGCCCAGCCACTTCTAGAGATTCATGGGGTTTGGCCAGGTCACCAACAAGGCTTCTGTGGCTAAAGGCCAGGAAGTTCTGAGTTCTCTCCGTGGCCCCCGGCTTGCTTCCTTTAGGGAAGTGGCTGGTGCTCAGGAGGTGTAGACTGGGCGCCTCTGAAAAAGGAGAGGCTGCCTGTGATCCCAGCACTTTGGGAGGCTGAGACAGGCGGATTACATGAGATCAGGAGTTTGAGACCAGCCTGGCCGACATGGGGAAATCCCACCTCTACTAAAAATACAGAACTTAGTCTGGCGTGGTGGCGGGCCCCTGTAAAACCAGCTACTCGGGAGGCTGAGGCAGGAGAATCCCTTAAACCCGGGAGACGGAGGTTGCAGAGAGGCGTGTGCACCACTGTACTCCAGCCTGGGCGACAGAGCGAGACTCCAACTCAAAAATAAGTAATAAATAAATAAAAAATTTTAAAAATGGAGAGGCCAAACCTTCTCTCAGTAACCAATAGCGGAGTTGGCTGCTTGGGGGTGAGAAGTACGGCCCCACCCCATCCAGAAGCTGCAGGAGTCCAGGACGGTCGGCCAAGAGCCTTCAGTTCCCAGAGAGGAGGAGGGGGGCGCCTCTGCAGTCCTTGCCTGTGTGGGCCGTGGCCAGGGCCTCGCCTAGCATGGATGATGGAACAGCTGGGGCTCTGCTATGTTTCATGCTGTCAGGAGGCAGCTCCTTCACCTACACTCAGTGCGTCAAGGATCTGAGATACCGTGAGGCCACAGGCCCTGCGTGGTGGCGGCTTTGAACCCAGGCCCCCTGGCTCCCGACCCCAGAAGTCTGGCTGGCCTGGAATGGCCATCTCACTGTTCCTGTCTCTGAGGGGTGAGAGGGAGGGAAGAGGCACCCCAGGCCTCCTAAGCAGGGTCAGGTGTGGCTGATTTTGCCACTTCTACAGGCAAAGGGATGGGGCAGCTGTCAGCATAGATCGCCGATCACAGGGGAAGTCTCTAGAAACTCAGGACCTGGGATGAGTCGGCGAGGAATGGTGACTGTGAGTTTGGAGAAAGAGCAGGAGGCCTGACGAGGTCATCGAGCGTTCCAGCCAGCAGGCCCCACCCCGACGAGTGGGCCTGCCCTCTCCAGCACGTCGCCTAGGAAGGCTCCAGTGAAACCCAGACACAGCAGCGAGACAGGAGAGAAATTCCAGCTGCCCATGTGGTGGCTCATGAGTGGCTCTGGGCAGTGTTTGGTCGGAAGGCAGGTGACGCAGGGCCTAGAATTATGGGCTACAGGTTAGCTGTGGATGGTGGGGGCCACGCTCTGGCTGTCCCCATGACAACAGATCATTGAGGCTGGGCCGTGTGGAAGGAGCCGATCCTGATTCTGATTTTCACAGGCATCTGCTCAGAGCAGGGGAGTGGAGAGGGGCAGGAGAGAGGACCTCTGCCTGCTCCTGGGACCTCTGCGACCCCTGATCCTGAGTCCAGCTTTAAAAATGCAAAGGCAAAGCTAAGTGAAGGCTTGAGGGCTGCCTGGCCGGGCTCCTGAGAGCTGGGGTGGAGCTCAGCCAGGGTTCGCCCTCCGGGCTGGAGCTGCCATGGAGCAGGGACCCCCTTCGTGGAAGGAAGCTTCCAGAGGGTTCAGAGGTCACAGTCCCCATCTGGATTCATGCCCAGCTCCGTTTCGAGGTGCCTGGGTGGCTGCGTACCTAGCCACTTAATCGTCCAGTCACTGTGTGCGCACTGCACAGCCGACCCTGGGGTGAAGGCCGAAGACGCCCTGGAGAGAAGGCTGAATGGACAGAAAAGCGAGGTGTGAACTCAGAGACCACGTGGTACCCAGAGCCCCACAGGAGAGTGTGGGTAAAGGAGGCTGGGGAGGTCATGAGGGCCTCTCTGCGGAGGTGGTGTTTGCACGCAGACTGGGATAGAGCCAGGAGCCATGGATAGCCGGGCAGAGGCACGGCCAGCACGGAGGCCTGAGGCAGGGAGGTGACAGTGGACGGGAGGCAGCTGAGGCCGGCCCCGGAGCGAGGGCCTTGGGCCCGGACCCCTCCCTGGGCTGCATTCCCCACTGGTCACGGCGGGATTGCTGGCCTCTTGTGTCCCGAAGCTGTAGCTGAATCGGGAGACCCAGGCCAGAAGGGGCGGGGAGAAGAAACGCACGCTGGCCTTTCTGAGCCATTGCCGGGCCACCCTAGAGCCACCTGTGGCCGCTGCCAGCCGTGGGTTTTTAATTATCTAAATATTACCTCTGCCCTTTGCTTTCAGCCAGGACTGCTGAGCCCTGCAAAAGGCAAATTGCTTTCAGTGGCTGTGACTTGTGGGGAGAGGGAAGCTTTTGTCCCTGGCCTGAGCGCAGCGACTATCATCTGCTCGGTTTTCCTGTTGACAGGCAACAGGGCAGCGAGCAGGGAATTGACAAGTGTGGGGGGCTGAGGGGCAGAAATACAGACATTGCCCTCCGTCCGCAGTGGCCTCTCACCTCCCGCCGCGGGCATCCTTTCCTTTTTCTGACTGTGCTTGTAGCCAGGGAGCTTGACAAGGGCCTGGGTCTCCATTAAAGGTGTCCTGGGGGACCCGGCCTTGGAAGCCGCTGGTGGTTGGATTGGGGACTTGCCACCTTCGGAGGCCCCTGAGGGGAGGAAGTGGAGAAGGAGAGGGCGGGTGCCGCTGCTGGCAGGGAGGAGATCACCCACCAGACCAAGCAGCTCTTGGAAAAGGACCTGGGAGCAGGCTCAGTGCCCCATGCCATTCCCTGAACACTGGATTTAAGCTCCCTTCATTTCCTTTCCTGCCTTTACCTCCCTCTTCCCCTGGGGTGCCTCTGGTGCTCCTCCCCATATCCCACCAGTCCCTCTCCAGCCCCCAAATCTCTCCCACCTGCCTCAGTATCCCTTGGCTGCAGTGGCCCACGGCTGCATTCACCAGGAGCGGGTCTGCCGTCAGCTCCGCCATCCCAGCCACCATGGCGTCCACTCTAGGTGCTCTTCAAGGCTGGTGCCCCCACACAGCGCCAGCCCCGTGGGGCATGGCTCACCTTCCCTGCCTCCGCACAGCTCTGCCCACTCCTGTAAGTATCTTAATGAAGGAGCTGTGTAGTTTATTTATGTATGGTCCCAGCCTAATTGGTGTGTTTGTCTTTCCTCGTTATTCCCTGCTGGACAGAGTCGTTTCAACAGCAAATCCAAAAAGGCTGGATCTCTCCACCGCAGTGTCTATTTTTGCAAACCTGCTTGGTGCCCCTGCTATTACCTACGTGCACATGTTTCCCGGCTCCAGCCACATGCCCGTAAGCACTTAATTGTGGGTGCAGTTAGTCAAGGCGGGCGGCTCTCTGCAGATTTCAGGGGTGAGGGAACCTAATTACACCTGCAATTGAGTGCTTTAGCAGGGACAAAAGCTGCCTGTTCAGCTAATTGCAGGCACCAAAATTGCCCCCACAGAAAGAATCCCTGGTAGAAGCTTTTCAGGCCAAGGCTATGATTTGTAATAAAGAATGGATAACTCGAAATTATAACGGTGGGGGGTGCTTGTTTTGGCCTAAAGGATTCAGCTTTTTGCAATAGTCATTACACCTCGGGGTTGTTTTTCTCCACTGTGGAGGCCGTTCTGTGGCTGGGTTTGTTTTGTCATTAGCGCCTGCCATCACACAGAGAAATGTCACGTTGAAGGGAAATCTGGGGTTAATCACCTCCTCTCACCTATCTGCTCACTGACTAGAATGATTCACCAGGCTCACCTGAAACAGGCAGATGGCTGCCCTGTGCCCTCCCTGAAGGTCTGAGTCCAGTGTGTTCATTTAGTTAGTTTGCTACTGAGCTCCCATGTGGGCAGGGTGTTGCTCCAGGGGTCATGGCAGGGAACAACGGAGAACCTGGCCCTCATGGGGCCTGCGCTGCAGTGAGAGGGGAGACTGTGCTGCTCCTCTTGTTAGGATTTCCTGTTCTCTGCAGACAGCTGCAGGCTTGTCTTTTATTTTATATCAAAGTCAGCGGGGGTTGTTGTGCAGGTGCCTGTAATTCCATTTTCCAAAGTCACCACGGGTCTGCTTCTGTCAGCTGTTGTGGCTGCTGATTATCAACTGGGAAGTGTGGCTTCTTGTGTGCCTAGTTCTTTTTGATTGTGTACAGCTCATTGTATTTGAAAGATTTTTGTGGGCCTACTTTGAAGCCCTGAATGAAGGTGCTTTTCTTCAGGAGGACTTGCATGTCTGGCAGATGCCTAGAGACACAGCTTTGGACCCCCTTCATCCAGTTCAGGACTTAATGTTCATTGGGCAGCACTAGAGATGCCACCCTGCCTGTACTTCCACACAGGGGCTGGTCGATTGCCCGTCACTCATGCAGAATGGGTAGTTCTTTGAAGTCCCAGCTTACCGTGGGGAGGGTCTCCTATCAGATCCCCAACTTGTGCAAAGTGCCTGAGGCTTGGCTTTGTGTTCCGCCTTGACTGTGAAGGCCATAAAAACAGAAATTCAAGTTTCCTAGCATCGTAGATGTCCTTTGGGCAAATGTGGCCTCTGCACTAGGTCAGCTTGAGGGTTTCCTGTTCCCATTCCTTTTAGAGTGACCCTGTCTCAAAAAAAAAGAATCTGGGGGCACATTCTTACCTAGCTTTTTGGGTTGGTTTTGCTGACCATTATGAAAAACATTCAGGCCACTTCTCCAAGCAGGGTGGTGTGGCGGGACTGGGGTAGGGGTGGAGACAGCGCCTGGGAGGAGAGTCTGGGCAGTGCCTGCAGGGAGGATGGCGGGGAGCAGCAGACACTTTGTCCAGCTCAGTCAGGGTGGGAACAAGCAGCTGCATACTGTGTCTGGGAAGAGACCAGCACAGAGGAAGAATCTAGAAGTCAGCAGGGGAGGCTGATAGGTCAAGGCTGGGACAGTGAGAGCTGACCATCTGGGGTCCAGGAGGGCCGCAAGAGGACAGCTGAGCTGGGGGTGACCGAGACTCAGTCATCCAGGACTGCCAGGGCCTAGGCTAGGGCCTTCCCGACGGACTTTTTCCATTGCACCCTGCCGGAGGCCGTGCCTGGGTACCTGGAAGAAACCACACAGCAGGCCTGTCCCACCTGGCTGGCATAGGTCTCGCTGTCCTGACCATGTCCCCACCGCCCCGGCTCAGCTCCTGGGCCAAGTGAAATCCCTTCCTGAGTGTGGCTGATGGGAGAGTCTCACCTGGGGGTCCACACTGTCCCCACTGCCCTCCTCTCAGCCTGGCCTTAAGGACTCACAGTTGCCAGCCACTCCCTGGCCAAGGCAGGGCACAGGCACAGCACAGAGGGTTCGCTTCTGTGCCTGGGACCGGAGTGGGCCGGAGGCCCCGTTTCTGCGTCCTTGTGTAAGAGGCAGAGCCACATTGCACAGTGAAGGGCTGTGTGGAGGGCAGAGGGCGGGGAGGTGGTGATGAGCATTACCGGGGAGTGGACCCTGTGTGCTACAGATCGTTCTACACACGTGTACTCTGCCAGGGGCCGCGTCCCTGCCTCGCTGCTTGTCCCTGGTGTGACCTTGGGCCGACTATCCCCATCTGCAGAAGGGGAGAGCAGTCTCCTTCCCCAGCACTGGGTCCGGCTGAGCACACGGGACGGCTGTCTCGGCACGGAGTTGTGAAGTGTGGAGACGTGTGGTTGTGGAAATGCATCCTTGCCCTGGGGTGGAGAAGGCAGTGTAAAGGTGAGAGACCCAGAAGACTCTGCCTTCGGCTGCCCTGCCCCACCCCCACCCCATCCGTTTTTGACCTTCTGGGTGGAGGAGAGGGAGCCCACTCTGCGTGTGATTGTGTGTGTGCATGTTGGAATTTGTAGTCAGGGCTGGGATGCGGGGAGGGTGTGAACCCACATTTGGATCAGCAGGCGAAGGCGGGGAGCAGGCTGCTCAGGGCAGCTTTCTCTTTGGAAACCCGTTCTGTTTCTTAAATGTCAGAGTGAGCAGATGGTGTGTCTGAGTTTTATTAATCATGGGCTCACCGAGCTGGAGGGCCTAGGGGATCATTTCGTCCAAGCGTCCTACAGAGGAGAAGACTGAAGGCCAGAGCCACGCTGCAGCTGCCACAGGGGCAGGGCCGTGCTGGGCCCCAGCATCCTCTCCCACACCGTAAGTCCCCCGCCATGCCGACATGAACAGGTGTGTCTCCCTCTGCCCAGGCGCAGCCAGCCTGCCTCCCAACGCAAAGCCGAAGCGGAGATGCTTCTGGGAGACTCCACCCCCACAAACAGCCGGAAGGGCTGTCTGGGGCACATGGGCTGGGACTGTGGCTGCTAAGAGCACCCTGGCCTGTGTGCTGTGTTCAGCCCAGCACAAGCTGGTGTTCGCCGTAGAGACTGATGGTCTGGAAGCCGGGGGACTGGGCGCACAGCACCTGGTTTGTGGGTGGCCCTGCTGGACCCGCCTCTTCGACATGCTACCTCTGAGTCGCATGACCTCCCCCAAGTCCAGCACCAGGCTGGGCCCCTCCCTCCCTGCTGCTGTAATACAGAGCACTCAGTAGTGTCCCTCATCACGGGACCTTATGAGCTAGAAGCCACTGTTTTTAGCTTAAATGCATGTAAGAATGTCTCCTTTGCCCTGCCTTTTCCGAATACATCTTATACCTCTTCCAGGGGCTAGGAGGTGGCCCCAGCCGGGGATACAGCCTGGATTCTATAGAGATAGTAGAGGTAAGGCTAACTCATACTAGAGTGTGAATGATTAATAGTAGATACTGCTTTTTAGAGCAGGCTTTGTTTAGGTTGGGGAGAAAGAGGACTGCAGAGAAAAGGGAGAAAAGTGAGATGCCAGAGGCACCAGGGCTGCCCACCCCATACAGTCCTCACCCCATTCCCTGTGTTTTTGCATGAGCCCTGTTGGGAGGCAGGCCCTGGGTCCCTTCCCTTCTGATCCTGTTGTCCTGAGTCGCAAGGCTACCCCGCCTTGGAACCATTGGTTCTAAGCAGCAGTGGAGAATCTGAGACAGATGGAAGGCCGGAGCCCCCCACGTGGGCCGTCTACATGTGTGTGTGGTAAAGCTGGGGCCAGGAGAGGGCAGCTGTCCGCTCAAGGCCATGGGAGAAGGAGGTCTAACGGTGTCACGCAGGTACTGGCTCTTTAGGCTATCCGAGAGGTTCTCTACTGAGGCAGGTTTGCCCCTCCGGGGACAGTTGGCCATATCTGGAAACTTCTTTTTTTTAATTTGAGACAGTGTCTTGCTCTGTCCTCCAGGCTGGAGGGCAGCGATCTTAGCTCACTGCAACCTCTGTCACCCAAGCTCAAGCGATCCTCCTGCCTCAGCCTCCCAAGCGGTTGGGACTACAGGCATGTGCCACCACGCCCAGCTCATTGTATTTTTTTGTTGAGATGGGTTTTTGCTGTGTTGCTCAGGCTGGTCTCGAACTCCTGGGCTCAAGTGATCCACCCACCCTGGCTTCCCCCAGTGTTGGGATTACAGTCGTCAGATGCCGTGCCAGGCTGTAGCGGTGGTGGTCATGACGACCATCCCTCGATCCACAGGACAGTCCCTGCAGTGAGCAATCTTCCAGCCCCCAATGTCAGTTGTGCCGAGGCTGAGAAACATTGACCCATGCCCATACTTTGTAAGTGCCAGGACAAGGGAGCCATTCTACTGAATAGCCCATACTGGGGACACATCAAGAATTCCTTCATCAGTTCTGCCATGACCCACCGGAGGTCAGGTAAAGGACAGTTCAAGCCACAGGGACAGCCCGGAAAGAGCAGGCGAGGAAGACCGATAGGAAAGGAAGTGGCTAGGGGTGACTCCGGATTTCTTTGCAAGGTAAAGGCAGAGAAGGGCACAGAGGGCCCCCGGGCACCCCACTCCAGTCTGTCGCACTAAAAAGCTCGCACCCGGCATGAGGGGAAAGGCAGAGATGAAGCCGCTGGGAGAAACCACATCTTGTTGGCCAGAGGGCTACACGGCCTGAACCAGTCAGGCCCAGGGGGAGTCGGCGGGATCTGTGTGTCATCCACACATGGGGAATTACAGCCTGGCAGTGGCTTCTTGCCCAGCAGACCCCAGCTGCGGACAGCAGGCAGGGCTGCTCACAAAGCCTGTTTTGGAGCAGGGCCGTCTCTGGAGGGCCGGCCCCAGTGGGGAGAAGAAAGCCTTGTGGGTTTGCCCCAGGCAGCAGAGCCGGAGCGTGGCGGGAGCAGGACATGCGGAGGCCACCCGTGCCTGGGCTGCCACGGCGTCCACAGATGGTGTGGGCCGCTGGTCCAGGGACTGCGGAGCTGCATTTACTCCCTTATTTCTCCTCCCCTCGGAGACCTCCGCGGTGCCTTCCAGCGGTTCTTGCCAGGCCTCCGCTGGCTCTGCACGATGCCGAGTGTTGACAAGCAGAACTGTCTGAGATTATGAATGGACTCCCTCCAGCAGTGGCCCGTCTGCGTCCCAGGAGGCGTTCGAGGACAGGCAGAGGGTCCCTTCACGGGGATGAGCTATGTGGCCTGGGCAGTCCCCAGCACGGCCGCCGTCTGGTTTCTCTGGCATCTCCGTAGCCATAGGAAGGAAGGCCTTTTGTCATATTGCTGCCTCTATCTTGTAAACCATTATTTTAAAGAGTTCCCAGATCCTGAGCTTGCTGGCACGCTGCTCCAGGGGCAGGCCTGAACGGAAGGTCAGACACACAGCTTTGCATATAGACTGCAGACGCAGTGTTCTTGCCCTTCCTGTTTTTTGTTTGTTTTGCTTTTAATTAAGAAGGGTTTCTGGGTAAAGCGTCTTTGCCATCTCCTGCCACAGAGAGATGAGAGGCCGCATGGAGATTTGGAAAGCAGGGGCTGGCTTCCAGCTTGTCTGAGTTCCAGTGTGAGCACTCTCCCTCACTGGCTGTGTGACTTGGGCAAGTCACTTTACTTCTCTAGGCCTTTTTAATTTCCTCATCTGAAAAATGGAGATAATAGTTGTCTGGCGCAGTGGCTCATGCCTGTAATCCCAGCACTTTGGGAGGCTGAGGCGGGCGGATCACCTGAGGTCTGGAGTTCGAGACCAGCCTGACCAACATGGAGAAACCCCGCCTCTACTAAAAAATACAAAATTAGCCAGGCATGGTGGCACATGCCTGTAATCCTAGCTACTCGTGGGGCCGAGGCAGGAGAATCACTTGAACCAGGGAGGCGGAGGTTGCGGTGAGCAGAGATCATGCCATTGCACTCCAGCTTGGGCAACACTAGTGAAACTCCGTCTCAAAAAAAAAAAAAGAAGTTAATAGACTTACTTTTGTTGTGAAGATGTAACAAGATAATGTACTTAAAGCAAGTAACACAGTACCTGGCATAACACAGACATCTGGAAAGGAGGCCTACGGGTATTTGTTGTTGAGATAGACTCTCACTCTGTTGCCCCGGCTGAAGGGCAGTGGCCCAATCTCAGCTCACTGCAACCTCTGCCACCCAAGTTCAAGCGATTCTCCTGCCTTAGCCCCCTGAGTAGCTGGGATTACAGATGTGTGCCACCACACCCGGCTAATTTTTATGTTTCTTAGTAGAAATTGGGTTTTCACCATGTTTGCCAGGCTGGTCTTGAACTCATGGCCTAAGTGATCCGCCTGTCTCAACCTCTCAAAGCGCTGGGATTACAGGCGTGAGCCATCCCGCCCGGCCTGTACTGTTAGTTAATCTCACATGATCCCCGTAACCAAGAGGCTCAACACTGCAGGAGCGTGTTCTAACAGAACTTGTACAGTAGATATTTATTTCCTAAGGACATGCCCACATAATGTAGGATTGGTGAGGAGCCAGGACAGGGGCCTCTGCCCTGAGCATCATTTGGGGAGTTGATGGAGGTGTTGCCAGCTTCAGTATCTGCACTCAGGGTCATCCTGGGAGTCGGCATCCATTACAAAGACCCAGGAAGGGAAAACAGAGGCTCATATAGGCAACTCTTCCAGGCCAGGCCTGGACGTGGCCAGTTATTCCGTCCACCACATTCTCTTGGCCAGAACTTGGTCATCTGGCTGCGCACAATTGCCCTAGAGGCTGGGATGAAAGGGCATGGCTTGGTGAGAAGCTGGCTACCAGAGATTCTTGTCGTTGCAGTCCCCCTGGCCCCGCAGGACCTGCAGGCATGCGCAAGGCTAGCAGTTAGAGGCTGACCCTCAGGAAAGTTGGTGGGCCACTTCCCGGGGCAGATGGCCACATCCGATGATCTCCTGGGGCCAGGCTTCCACCCAAATCCTGGCTGGCAAATGCGTGTCACGAGGGGGTGAGATGAGAGCGGGCAGGTCCCAGTGGAGTGTTGACGTGAGTTTTGTGGAGGGCGGGCAGCCTCACCACACCCCTGTCCAGGGCCTCGGGATACTTTACCTCAGTCTGAGACCTTGTGACACACCTGAAGGACAGCTTGACCCAGCTGGCCCAAAGCATGCGGGTTCCAGACTTGGACAGTGCCCAGGGCTTCCCGGGGCTGGTAGGACAGAGGTCGTTTGACAGAAGTGATAGGATGTATGAGCTTCCTGTGGCTGCCATAACAAATCACTGCAAATGGGGTGGCAGCTTAACACAACACAAAGGTGTTCTCTCACGGAGTGAAACTGAATCCATGTCAGCGGGGCCATGCTCCGGACTCAGCGGACCCTCCTTCCTGCCTTGTCCAGCACCCGGGGGTCCGGGCGTCCCTCGGCTTGTGGCTGTATCACTCCAGTTTCTGCTTCTGTTTTCATGTGTCTGATCCTTTAATACATTTATATAATTTGTGTAGATCCAATCAGTGTGCTGGGGCTGGACACAGTGGCTCATGCCTGTAATCCCAGTGCTTTGGGAGGCCAGGGAGGGTGGATCACCTGAGGTCAAGAGTTTGAGACCAGCCTGGGCAACATGGTGAAACCCCATCTCTACTAAAAACACAAAAAGCATGGTGGTATGCACCTGTAATCCCAGCTACTTGGGAGGCTGAGGCAGGAGAATCACTTGAACCCTGGAGGCGGAGGCTGTAGTGAGCCGAGATCACACCACGGCACTCCAGGTGACGGAATGAATTCTCCTCCTAAAAAAAAAAAAAAAAAAAAAAAATCAGTGTACTTTGTATATTTGTCTTTTCTTTAATCTAGAAATATTCAAATTATTCTCTTCTAGCTATTTTGAAGTGTACAATAGAACCTGTGGTCACCTACTGATCTCTAGAACACTAGGTCTTATTTCTATCTAATTGTGTATTTGCACCCATTAATCACCTTCTCCGCCCGCCCTCCCCTCCCCCTTTGGTAGCCACCATCTACTCTCTGTGTTCATGAGAGCCCCTTTTTCAGCCCCCACCTATAAGTGATGTCATGCAGTATTTGTCTTTCTGTGTCTGGCTTATTTCACTTAACGTAAGAATCTCCAACCCACACGTGTCGCTGCAAGTGACAGGGTTTCATGCTTTTTTATGGGTGAGTAGTATTCCATCGTGTGTACGTACCAGATTTTCTAGATTCATTTGTGTGTGTTGGACACCAAGGTTGACTGCATGTTCTGGCTATTGTGAATAGTGCTGTGATGAAGGTGGAGGCGCAGATGGCTCCTCTCATGACAAAGACCCTTGCCGTTGAGTTTGGGTCCACCCTAATAATCCAGGATTATCTGATCTGGAGATTTTTTTAAATTTGAGATGGAGTCTCACTTTGTTGCTGGACTAGAATGCAATGGTGCAATCTTGGCTCATTGCAACCTCTGCCTCGCAGGTGCAAGTGATTCTCCTGCCTCAGCCTCCTGAATAGCTATGATTACAGGCGTGTGCCACCACGCCCAGCTAATTTTTGTATTTTATTAGAAATGGAGTTTGACCATGTTGGCCAGAGTGGTCTCGATCTCTTCCTTTTCTTTTTTTTTTTTTTTTTTTGAGACGGAGTTTCGCTGTTGTTGCCCA
>NW_022436955.1:28957162-28999700 GCF_009761245.1 Sapajus apella
TTTTTTTTTTTTTTTTTTTTTGAGATGGAGTTTCACTCTTGTTACCCAGGCTGGAGTGCAATGGCGTGATCTCGGCTCACCGCAACCTCCGCCTCCCGGGTTCAGGCAATTCTCCTGCCTCAGCCTCCTGAGTAGCTGGGATAACAGGCATGTGCCACCATGCCCAGCTAATTTTTGTATTTTTAGTAGAGACAGGGTTTCACCATGTTGACCAGGATGGTCTCGATCTCTTGACCTCGTGATCTACCCGCCTCAGCCTTCTGAAGTGCTGGGAGTACAGGCGTGAGCCCCCGCGCCCGGCTGACGGGGTCTTACTCTATTGCCCAGGCGGGAGTGCCATAGTGTGATCTCGGCTCACTGCAACCTCTGCCACCCAGGTTGAAGTGATTGTCCTGCCTCAGCCTCCTGAGTAGCTAGGATTACAGGCGCACCATCACGCCGTGCTAATTTTTGTATTTTTAATAGAGACGGGGTTTCACCACATTGGCCAGGCTGGTCTCAAACTCCTGACCTGGTGATCTGCCCACCTCGGCCTCCCAAAGTGCTGGGATTACAGGTGAGAGCCACCGTGCCTGGGGTGGAGATTCTTAATTACATCTTCACAGACTCTTTCTAAATAGGGCCACATTCACAGGTACCAGGCAGACATACCTTTTATCTCTTCTTTTTTTCTTTTCTTTTTTTTTGAGACAGGGTCTTGCCCTGTCACCCAGGCTGGAATGCAGCAGCATAAACATGGCTCACTACAGACTTGATTTCCTGGGCTCAAGAAATCCTCTTGCCTCAGCTTCCCATGTAGCTGGGACTATAGGCACACATGCCACCAAACCTGGCTAACATTTTTATTTTTATTTTTGTAGAGATGGAGTCTCACCATGTTGCCCAGGCTGGTCTTGAACTCCTGGGTTCAAGAAGTCCTTTCACCACCTCGGCCTCCCAAGTGTTGGGATTATGGGTATAAGCCACTGTACCTGGCGATGTGGACATAACTTTTGGCAGATTACCATTCTCCTGCTGCCCGGGGTAGGCTGGCTAGGCCTCGGCTCTGAGATGAGACAGCACACATGGGTGGGGCGTGCCCTGTAGCTCCCACCAAGAAAGGTAAAAACAGAAGCTGGATATGCAGAAGTCACTGTGAGGTGCGACCAGACAGAGGTTCCCTTTTCTCTTTCAACTTCAGACTGGCCTGAGACTTGGAATGTTCATAGACAGTCCAGTGACTTCAGAACTAGAGCCAGACAGAAAGAGAAACAGGGTGTGTCCCCTCCCTGTATGCCCTTGGTGAGTTCCTTCATTTTTCTCGGCCTCAGCATCCTTATGCACAAAACTGGGTAATGGCCATTGCGGTGTCTGTCTCAAGGGGAGGGGATGCTGGGGCAGGTCCCAAGTAAGATGACATTGCAGGAAACCTGGCAGCGTGGAGCCCCGGTGCCTGAGGCCCCATCCGTGGGAGCTGCTGTTAGTGTCCTTACACCCCTGTTATCGGAGTCGCCGGACTGATGGCTGCTCTGTTCTCGGAGTCTCTGTGCGCCTGTCGCCACAGTCATTACACACATCTGCCTCAAGTGCAGGGGTGATTCACCTCATTTTCCAGGTAAGGAAACTGAGGTCAGAATGTTGACATCACCACCCAAGGGCATGCAGAGGGTGGGGCCCAGAGGGAATTTGAAGTCTGACTGCAAACCTTTCCTGATGGTAATGAATATGCACTCTGAGCCAGCCTGGGTTCCCACCCCAGCTCTGCCACCCACTGGCTGTGTGTCCTTGGGCAGGTTGCTTGACCTCTCTGTGCTTCATCTGAAAAATGGAACTCATGGTGACCTTGAACAAGATTGTCAGGAGGATCCAATGCGCTATCCAGGAAAAGTGCTTAGAACAGCAGCTGGCACAGACTGAGCACGTGGGAAGCATCAGCTGGTATTATTACCCTAAGAGGGAAACAGAGGCTGCCCACCAGAGGACAGACAGGGCATTCCAGGTTAGCCATGCAGCTTCCTGCCCCTCCCTTTCCTGGAATCTGGGGAGCAGCGCTCCTCTCCACAGGGGTTGGTTGCAGCCTGGCCTTGCGGGACCACCAGATGCCCGTGGGCACAGTTCCCAGCCGAGGCACCCGCCTCGTGCACTCCAGGCCCCAGCCTGCAGCCTCAATTTTCCTAGCACGTGCTGGGAGGCTATTTATATTGCTCTCAGCTGACTCTCTTGGCCAGCTAGGCTGTCTCTGTGCTGTGGTGAAGGCGGCCCCGCTAGAGGAGTCTGGAGACCCTCTATTGTGAAGGTACAGATGATTGGGGGTCCCTGCATCTTCAGGGTAGGGATTTGGTGGGCTACATACGACCTCCTGAGAGGTTTTTCTCTCCCAATAGAGATGAAGAGATGAAGCAATTTTCTTTTTTTGAGACGGAGTCTAGCTCTGTAGCTCAGTGGTGCAATCCTGGCTTACTGCAACCTCTGCCTCCCAGGTCCCTGTTCAAGAAATTCTCCTGCCTTAGCCTCCTGAGTAGCTGGGATTACAGGTGAGTGCCACCATGCCCAGCTAATTTTTTTTTTTTTTTTTTGTATTTTTAGTAGAGATGGGGTTTCACCATGTTGGCCAGGCTGGTCTTGAACTCCTCACCTCGTGATCTGCCTTCCGCCTCAGCCTCCTACTCGTGAGCCACTGAATTTTCTCCTTTTTTTCTGCCGTATTCAGAATGTGGCCCTGAGCTGCTGGGCCCCATTCTTCCCTCTGACCCTGGGTGGGTTTGCAGCGTGGGCAGGGTTTCTCAGGTAGGTGCAGGGTGAGTTTGCTCCGTGGTGTCCCCAGCGTTTAACAAGGGGTACCTGGAGGCTCAGGTCTAGGTGATCCAGACTGCCCAGTTTCCTACCTCTTTTCCATAAATGTCTGACTCCTCTCTAGCGGTGAGCTCAGGGACAGGGAGAGACGGCATTGCCACCACTGGGGTTTTCCAGAGAAGTGTGGGTGGAGAGAAATAGAGACATCCTTTGCTTGGACAGAATCCCTCTGGGATGAAATCTTACAAAGGGCACTGCCCTTCTCACCTGGGCACCTGGCACTCCATCCTGGTGTGGCCTAGACTAGTGGCCCGTGACCCCTAGCCAGGCCATAGGCACCCTCAGAGGTGGGAGTGCGGCTCCCCTGGGAATGAATGGCTGTAGTGATGGCTTCCAAAAACCACAGCCAAGCCACAAGGGTCAGTGGAAAGGGGAAAATCCTTCCCACTACCGCGTTCAGCCCCATCATGGCAAACAACCGGACATTCAATGGAAAGCTGCCAGGGAGGCCGCGGCGGGGCATGGTGGGGTTCCTTGCTGTTCCTCAGCTGCTTGGCATTGGGTGGGCCGCTGCGGTGTAACCACCCTCCCATGGTGAATCGCATATTTTCCTCCCTTACAAAGGTCCCTGTCACCAGGAAATGTCACTAACCTACTTTGAGACGTCCAGACCCAGGGCCAGAGGAGGCTGAGCCATCACTAGAATCTTACAGCTCTCTTTCCCAAGGGTGTGGCTAAAAGCAATTAGGTAATTCGATGCAGGCATTCAAATACTTATTGGGGGAGATGCTTGTCTTGGAGAAGGAAGCAAAAATCAGCTGGGAGCTGGCCCACCAGCATGCGGCTCCTCTCTGGTCCTCTCCTTCCTGGTCTGGCCTACCCACCACCAGCCAGGCCTGGGGAGCTCTCCAAGCCCCAGCCTTGCCTCTCCTCCCTCAGTTTCCGTCTCAGGTGGACTTTGATGGCTGGCTCCAAGTGGTCTTGCCTGGAAGCCAGGCTGATGGGAGCTCCAGACTAGAGACCCCTTTCCCTTTCCCCACAGGTGGCTCCCAGGAGGCAAGCTTCTTTCTGGCATCGTGTTCCCCGCTGGAGCAGGGGAAGGGGGGCACCCAGCAGATTGGGGGAGCACCCCTCCCTCTGTACCATGCCTGTGATTGGCCCATAATTACAGGTTTATTGCCTGTACAGCTATTGTGTAATGACATGTTTGCAAATTAATTTTTATGGCTCCTGCCATTAGCATATACAGTAGAAGAAGGTTTAGTATTAATTACTACTGTTGTTCGTGTAATCCCGGAGAATTAAAAACCAATAAAAGACTGACAACAGAAACTGATAGTTTAGGGTCTTTTAAAAATAGTTTTTTTCCCCCCTAAGTAAGATGGGAGACTTTTCCAATTTGAGGCGTTAGCGGGTGGGCGGTAGCCCACCCGGGCGGTCTAACCCAGGTCCTGGCCGTCGCCACCCCCCCACCCCGGCCCCCCAGGGGCACAGATTGAACAGCGCGCGGGTGACAAATGGGTGATAAATGGGTGGGAGGGGGAAGCGGGGGCTGGAGGGGAGGCCCGGCGGGGCGCGCAGGGTGGGGACAGGGAGGGCAGGTGCTGGACCCCGACCCCGCCGCCCCGCTTGCCAGGCCGCCGCCGCCGGCGGGTGCAAGGGGAGGTGCAGAGAGCGCAACACCACGCAGCTCCGGAAACAAAGGGCCGCCGGCGCCGAGGGCCTGGCGCGACCTCCAGGGTCAGCGCGGGGCGGAGCAGCCTGAGGCTGGCGGCGGGCGCGGGCGGCCCCGGGCGGCCGGTTTCCTCCAGGTCAGCAGCTCTGGCGCCCTCCCCTGCGCACGCGTGCGCTCGGCCGCCCGCGGGGAGGGGGCGCCAGGCGGGGACAGCAGCGAGCTGGGGGACTCCGAGACGCTCCTCGCACCCCCGGCGGCCGGGCCCCGGAGGAAGGCGGCCGCCCGCACGCCGCAGCCACCGAGCCGCAGGCGGCAGCGGGGAAGAGCGCCACCCCTCCCGTGGCGGCGAGCGCTCCGCCCAGCTCATTTAAGATTTTTTCTGGCGGGGTAGGCGAGGGTTTGGCGAGTGGCTTGGAGAGGTCAAAAGGCACGCCGCTCCCGCCCCCAACCTCCTCCAATGTGCCCACCGGAGCTTTTCTCTAGGGTATCGTATTCCGGGAGTTCAGCTGTCATTTGAAACCGCAGCGTTTAGCAGGGACCCCGGGGCTGCCGCTGGGGACCCCTGATTTACGCAGTGGTTGGAGAGCGTTGGCAGGAACCCAAGCCCGGCGTGACCGCGGTGCCCCGCCGTGCGTACCTGCGGGCTCAGGTCTGTTCCTCAAACCATGATTGTTATCTGGGGTCAAAAGGTGACCCCTTAGTGTCACCAAGTCGTGATTCCCGCTGGTTGTGCCACCGAGGGGCCCTTCAGGAGGTAAAAGGGCTTGAAAATAAATTGTCACATCAAGAGGCAGCTTTGCAGCGTGCGTTCAAGGAGGGGGTCGGGGGACGTGGGTAAATGGATCCTGTCTCTTTAAAATCGCTGGGCTGGACAATGAGCGCACAGGATGTGGTTTGGCGGCAGGGTTTTTTCCCCTTCGATTTGGGGAATTATCACATGGGGCCTTCTTGAGCTGGTGTGAAAGGGAGGCGGCGTGGGGAGGAGAGATACAGGCTCCACACTCACACACACACTCTGTGCAGTCGATCGTTTTCTTAAACCAAATTAGCCGGGGCTCTCGTTACTATGGTGCAGCCGGGGCTTGCAGAATCCCAGTAATAGCGTTTATTAGGTCTATTTGCCTGGAAGCATGCCTTCCCGGATCTGATAATGCACCAGAGCACGGAGAGTGTGGGAGATGCTATCAAGCATTTGATTACACTTGCAACAGGGATTTTTAGGGGGTGGGGTGAGGGGTGAGAGGGAAAGAAAGGAGGGAAACAAACCGCTCGCCCGAGGAGCTCACCGGGGCCGGCCGGCGTGTGCGTTGCCGCAGCCCCGCGTGGGTTCCACACAAGGCGGTCCCGGGTCACGGTGTGGGGATTCTCCTCCCGGGTCCTGGCGGAGAGCGAACTCCTGGCTCCCGCAGCTGTCAGTCGTGGGTGGGGAGGGAGGGAGGACGGGCGGGCGGGCGGCCAGAGCGCGGAGTTGGGCAGCCGGAGGGGGGACCAGCGGCGCCCGCAGCCGCCCACTGTTTGCAAACGGCCCCCGCTTGGGAGCGAAGGGGAGCACCCCGCCTCCAGCAGCGGCACCCTCCCCAGGTTTGGAGAGGGGTGCCCGGCTTCCTGCGCCCCGCTCGCGTCCGCATGGATGTGCCGCCCAGCTCGGCGGCCGCGCGGGGGGAAGCTCGCAAGTGAAACTATTATTATCGCCCTGCGAAGCATGGAGCTGTTGGAAGATGCCGCGTAGAGACGGAAGGAGCCGCCGCCGCCTTCAGCCGCCCGCCGCTGCGCCCCTACCCTTTCGCTTTCATTAGGGGAGACAAATCTGCTGTCAGGCAGCCAGCTTTCCAATTTACCGATAATGATTCTTGCATGAAAATTGATCGAGGGGCTCTCCACCGCCGTGCGCTCTGCCTGCCTCCCCGTTCTCCTCCTGCCTCCTTCTGCCCAGGCGCCAGAGCCCCCGCGAGTTCTTTCTCCTCCTCCTTCCACCCCCTCTGTCTGAGTCAGTGGTGGGACGCCAGGCCAGGGAGATAACCAAAAAAGGGGGGAGGGGTGTTGGTGGCGAGAGGGGGAGGGGAGCCGGCGCCCCGGCCTGCTTTCTCCTGCCGGAGACTTGTTTGCAATCGTTGCTGCTTTTATTTACGAGAAGAAATCTCCCCCTCGGTACTTCTTGGCTGTTTGGGTATTAATTTTCTCCTCTCCCCTCTCCCGCTCGCCCCCTCCTCCTCTCCCCGCCACCCCGCCCCTCCTCATCCAGTAGCTAAGGGGAAACAAAACAAAGCCGATTTCTCCTTGGCAACAAGAGATACCCCCTCCCGCCGCCCCCCCTTCCTTTTTCCTTCTGGTTCTGAACGTGAAACCCTGTTGGAAACAGGTCTCTTGACCCTCGCCCTTGACATTCAAATGGCTGAATGGAGGAGAGATTGCTACTCGCACGTCTTGGGGGCTGGTTTTTTTTTCTCTTCCCCCCCTTTTCCTTTCAAATGAGTAATCCCTGAAGATCTTAACCCCCCAATTTCATCACCCTCACCTCCCCCCTTTATTTTTCTCTCGCTTCTCTTCCCCGCCTGCTTCCCTCCGCCGTGCTCCCCCCTCCTTTTTTTAATTTGCATCTCAAGTCCAAAAGGCAGAAAATACACACGCGGCGAAGACACCCGGGCAGCCGTGGAGGCTCCGGCCCGTCCTTGGTCGTCAATTACCTCATTGTGGATCTGCCAGGGCCAAGGTGGCCGAAATTGCCCGGGCGCTGGCCGGAGAGAGAGCCTTTTGATCATCTTGTGTTGGGGGGGGAAAAAGACTGATTTTTTTTTTTCGTCGCTCTCGGGATCGCTCTTCTGCCTTTATTTTATTGTTTTGGACATTTTTGAGCGCCGTGGCTTGAACGGTGCTTTTTGTTCATTGCTGGGTTTTAATATTATTTTCCTTCTTTATCCCTCTCTGGCCACTATGGAATTCTAATTTGAACCATGTTTGGATTGAAGCCGCCGCTGTATTACTTACCAGGTAAGCAAGCCGTGCGCCTCCCCGGGTCCCGCGCGGCGCCGGCGCGCCCGGGACCCTCCCTCATCCGATCCCCCTCCCAGACCCCCCAGCCAGGGTCGGGGCAGTGGGTCCGCGGTGCCCCCCGCGGGCGGGCGCGCGCGTGGCCTCGGATCCTCCCGCCTGGGTCAAGCCCGCGGTGTGCGCGGCTACGTGCGGCGGGGAGCGCCCACCCGGCCCGCCGCCCCCACCGCGCAGCCGCCGGGGGTTGCGCGTCTCGCTCCTTTTGTCTGCCCGGAGCCGGCTCCGCCGCGGCGGCGCGGCGAGCGGCCGAGGCACTTAAGCCTTCCAAGGTGAATTACGCGCCGAGTGTGAAGTTACTTTGCTGCAGGCCGCCCCGATCGGGTAGCATGCCCCCCACCCCAGTCCTGGGGCTGATTTCCCTCTCGCTCCAGCCAACCCCCTTGCGCGGTCTCAGCGCGAGCGTCCCTCGCCGGCCCCCCCATCCCGTCGCCCCCCTTCCTGCCTGGGATTCCCTGGAAGGTTTTGTTCCGCCGAGGTCGGAGGAGGGGGCCGGGGAAGCTCAGGGGGGTATTTGGCGTGGCTTCCTGTTTCCTTAACCTTCCTGCGCCGTGACAGCCGCTCGCCCTGTAACTTTCTGTTTCGGGGCTAGTCGCGCTTTCAGCCTGGAGGGGAGGGGGGGGCTGACAGCTGGAGGTTTGGGGAGCCCCTCCTGAATTCACCTTATTTGGACTTCTAAACCTTAAAATTGAGTGTAGACTAAATGGAAGCTGGTGATCCAGAAATTCTGGCGAGGGAGCCCTCGGTGGTGGACCCCAGGGCCCTCCCCCACGGCGCCCCGGCACCACCACCCCTGTTCCCCCCGGCGTCGGGGAGAAACGCACCGGCCTGCCCCAGGTATGGCCATGTGACCGCAGGTCAGGAAGGTTGTGCTGATTGTGGCCACAGGTTCTAGGAATGAGCTGATTTTATTTTTCCTCCCTCCCTTTGAGGTGATCTCCCTTCAGCTTTGACACACCGTACCTAATGAAGGTGGGGTGTAGGGGGAGGAGGTGATGTGGGGGTGTAGAGAGGAGAGGGGAAGTTCCTAATTTTCCAGTGGTGAGGCTTATAAAATTCTGCAGAAGCCGCTGCCCTGGAGCTTTATTTCTGAATTGTTTTGCTGGGGAGAGGTGCACGTGGCCGGGTGTTCGGTTTCAGGTTTTTTTTTTTTTTTTTTTTCTTTCTCTGTTCAGAAGATCCTGTCACTTTTGCTGAGGCTTCCACCTCGCCCTGGAGTCCCCAAAAGGAGTGTGTGGGGGGAGGAAGGGGCCTGGATAGGACCCACTTCCCTTGGATCTGGCCTTTGCTGCCCTAACCAGGGCAAACGTTTTCACTGAGTTAATAGAGCAGGGTGGAGGGTCACCAGAGTCCAAATGACTTAAAAAAAAAAAAAAAAAAAAAAAAAAAAAAAGTGGGGGGGAGGCAGGAAAAACTCCTCCTTTAGGAACTCTGTACTTTATTCTTTTTGAGTTTCCTGGTGTCTGTTTTAGTTCCCAGTAACTGACCAGGGCCATGTTTTTTTGCTTGGTGTCTATGCTGTTTTTATAGGAAGAATACTGAATATTTCCCAGCGTTTCCATTTCATTCTTGATCTCTTTCCTCCCCCCATCCACTGCCGGAAATGCAAATCAACAAACAGCAAGCTTGGCTTTTCCCTCCCTCCGCACTTCCCTTAGCGGATCCAATCCAAATTAGAACCGGGAATCCCCAACTTAGTAAAATAAAGGTTGTAAGGCGAGGGTGGAATGAGCCTTATGGGAGCTCAGAGCCATCTCCCCCATCGGAAGATTCCAGGTAAATGAGGGCTGGGTGTGAGGCGGTGACATTCCCCAGAGCCCTTTAACCCAAAATGTAACAGATCCTCTTGCTGTATCTGGGTTTTTCTTGTCTGCCTCCTCCTGGGCTGTGGCTGGGGAAAAGCAGAGAGCTTGTGCCTCCCCCGCAGCTGTGCCTGCCTTGGAGGCGCTCAGGACAAGCTTGTGCCAAGAATGAATCTTCTTAAGTACAGGGCGTCTTCAAAGCACAGGTGTTTGTAATCTACACCCCTCTTCACCTGCCACTGGAGGCTGCTGGTGCATATTTATTCATCAGGTGACCGATTTTCTATTTACACAGAGTCTCAGAAGAGGAGGAAGTGTCAGGCTAGGAAATTCAAAGCTATTAAGGAAGGTCTGCCCAGGCTGGTGTAAAGCCCCCAGTGGGCAGGCAGGAGGGGTGACGTTTGTCACGACCCCCAGGGAGATGAGGGGAGGGGAGGTTGGAGCCAGTCTCAGCCTGTGGGTGCAGGCTTTTCCTGCATCGTAGTGTTTTGGTTGTATTTAAAGTCCCCACTGGGCTTTTATGCTTTATTGTCTTAGTGTAATATTCAGGGTGAGGGCTTACGGGGAAGAACCACACTCAGGTGCCCAGGCTTCCCAGGCCTGGGGTTAATGTGTTGAGAGTGATGGTAACAGCAGCGGCCTTGTCTTTTTTTTTTTTTTTTTTTTGAGATGGAGTCTCTGTGTCACTCAGGCTGCAGTGCAGCGGTGTGATCTCTGCTCACTACGGCCTCTGCCTCCCTGGTTCAAGAGATTCTCCTGCCTCAGCCTCCGGAGTAGCTGGAATTACACCTGCCACCATGCCAGGCTAATTTTCGTATTTTTAGTAGAGATGTGTTTTCGCCATGTTGGCCAGGCTGGTCTCGAACTCCCGACCTCGGGTGATCCATCCATCTTGGGCTCGCAAAGTGCTGGGGTTACAGGCTTTACCTGCCCAGCCATGGCCTGGTCCTCTTGAGTGCTATCAGGCCCTGTTACAAATGCTTTGTGGGCTCTCTGTAGATCTCATTTTCTCTCTCTCAGATAGGTGCTGCCATCCGCCCATTTAACAGATGAGCAAAGTGAGGCCTAGGGGCTAAGCAGTTTGCCCAGCTTGGAAGCAGCGGAGCTGGGACATGAAGCTGGCTTCATCTGCCACGCTGATCTGGGAATGAGGAAGCTCAGGTGCAGCAGCCAGCCTGGCTTGCTTCGGGCCTGAGGTTCTGGATGACAGGCAGACCCCGCCCCACTGAGCCTGACTCCTGGGTGCTCTGCAGCCTCTTGGACTTGGTTTCCGTACCTGATGCCGGATCCCAGACACTGCAGGGAGCAAGGGCCCAGAACCCGCCTGTCCAGCCATTGCCCTGGGGGCAGTTCCCAGTCGGGCTGGCATCAGGTACCTGCTCCTCCTGTTTGACAGGCAAGAGGACTGAGGCTGGGCATTAGGTTTGAAGTCAGGCTCTGCCACTTGTGAGCTGTGTCCTTGGGCAAGTGACTGATGCTCTGAGTTGAGTCTGTTTTCCCATTGTAAGATGGGATCCATAATTGTATCTCCTTTGGGATCAGTGGAAGGCAAGGGTCAGCAATCCATGGCCAGGCCTGTTGTAAGTCAAGTTTCATTGGCACACAGCCACGCCTGTTCCTCTGGCAGCTTTCACATTATAATGGCCAAGTTGAATCTTGGGCAGAGACCGTCTGGGCTGGCCACGCCTAAAATCTTTAGTTACTATCCAGTCCTGAACAGGAGAAAAGGTGCCCACCCTCTGTTGCAAGAAATGGAATGAGCAGGTCCCCTGAAGATGGTGCCCAGGATGAAGTTAGCGCTTGAGATTCGAGTGATAAGTGTAATAGTCATCATTACGATTTTGTCACGGTCGTTATTATTGTTACGGAGGTGGAATTATTTGCAGCAAGTCACAGAGTTTTTTTTTGAGATGGAGTCTCGCTCTGTTGCCAGGCTGGAGTGCAGTGGTATGATCTCGGCTCACTGCATCCTCTGCCTCCCAGGTTCAAGTGATTCTCCTGCCTCAGCCTCCTGAGTAGCTGGGATTACAGGCATGCGCCACCATGCCCAGATAATTTTTTGTATTTTTAGTGTAGATGGGGTTTCATCATATTGGCCAGGATGGCCTCGATCTCTTGACCTCGTGATCCGCCTGCCTCAGCCTCCTAGAGGATTGCAGGCGTGCGCCACCGTGCCCAGCCAGGTCAGACCTTCTTAATGGGACCTGAACTCTTGTCTTTGGCCTGGGCTTCTTGCCACCGTGGTTGTAGTGTCTGCCTCTTGGTGGTGCTTCACTGGCCAGGGGAAAATGGTAGCCGTGTGGGGACGCTGGCTGCAGGGAGAGCAAGGTGCAGGGGCGTGTGTGAAAGGAGATGGGGCTGGCGGGTGGGAAGGCGCAAGGTGTGGCCTCCACCTTCCTGCAATTGGGGCGACTGGGAAACTCAAGCAGGGGTCCCTTCTCAAACCTTCCGCTGTATGTACTTGCGCCTAGATTCACCCTTTCCTGAACTCCACCAGGCATCTAGCCCCATGCTGGCAGGGGTAGGTGTCTCCTTTTTACTACTCAGTACCAGGCCGATAATAACAATCCTAAAAATAAAAAATAATAATAATAAGGACTGGGCAAGGTGTCTCACACCTATAATCCCAGCTCTTTGACAGGCTGAGGTGAGTGGATCACTTGAGACCAGCCTGGGCAACATGATAAGAACCCCTCTCTATAAAAAGTAAAAAAAAAAAAAAAAAAAGCCAATTTTGGTGGTGTGCCTGTAGACCCAGCCCCTCAGGAGGCTGAGGTGAGGGGATGTCCGCGGCCCGGGAGGTCGAGGTTGCGGTAGCCGTGATTGTACCACTGCACTGCAGCCTGGGCGACAGTGAGACTCTGTCTCAAAAACCAAAGCAAAACAAACAAAAAGGCCAGGCGTGGTGGCTCATGCCTGTAATCCCAGCACTTTGGGAGGCTGGAGTGGGCGGATCACCAGGTCAGGAGTTCAAGACCAGCCTGACCAACATGGTGAATTCCTGTCTCTACTAAAAATACAAAAATTAGCTGGATGGTGCGTACTTGCAATCCCAGCTACTCAGGAGGCCGAGGCAGGAGAATTGCTTGAACTGGGACCCGGGAGAGGGAGGTTGTAGTGAGCTAAGATTGTGTCACTGCACTCCAGACTACAGAGCAAGATTCTCTCAAAAAAAAAAAAAAAAAATATTAATGAAGAGGAAGAGGCAGTGGCTGCCTCTTGTGCCGTTCCCATTCCACACCAGACAAGGTGCTTCCTCAAAAGAAGTCTGGGAGATCAGCCTCCTCGTCCCACTTGACAGCTGGAGAAACTGAGGTACGCAGCGGTTGAGGTCACATGTGCAATAAGTGGTGCAGCCAGGCGCTGACCCCGCGCGGTCTGGCTCCAGAGTTGCTGTTTCGTAAATATTTGTTGACCGTGTTGAGGGGAGCTGGCCTCTGGTATTGGCAGTGGCGCCCTTCCAGCCTCTTATCTGGTTCCTGTCGTTTCTGGAGGGAGGACTCCTCAGCCATCAGCCGACCCCACCGCAGCCCCACACTGAACTCTGGGTGACCCTGGCCTTCTCTGAGGATCACTGTCCACTGCCGGGAAGGCTGCCCCGGGCCCTCCAGGGTGCTGGTCTCTGCGCAGGCCCCCCTGGGTTGGGGGTGGTGTCTGGAGGTGAGATCAAGCTGGAACCCAACTCCCAGGGTGCTGGGAGGCGAGGCGGGGAGGGGGCGCCCACAGGGATGGAGGTCTTGCATGGCCTCAGGCTTGTCACGGGACTTAGGAAACCATAGCTGTGGCAGGAACCTCCCAAGACCTGCTCCAGGGGCAGGTTACGTCTAATGGGACCTGACTCAGATAAAAGGAAAACATGGCTATTTTAGCTGTGATTGAGAAAGCTGCTTATTTACAGCTCAGAAACTCAGCGGGGACAGGCATTCCGGCTTCCATCTAGCACACTTTCCAGGCAGTCACTAATTAATCTTCCGATACCCCTGAGAAATGGGGAGGCCGCCACGGTTCCATCTGTCGCCTGGGAAAGCCGGGGGCCCTTTTGTCCCAGCTGCAGCTCAGCCCTTCTCTGAGGGGCCTGGTCTGGTTCCCACCCCCCTGCCCAATTTGGTTCTCATTAAGGTTTTTTTTTTTTCTTGCTTAAATGTGTTGTTGTTGCGCCGTGGGTGGGAAACTGATACAGTCCTGCTGGAAACTCTCTTGCTTCTTATCTCCTTGGCTCTGGAGACAGAAGACGTTTCTTTGTACCCTGGGAGCAAATGGTCATTATGTTACCTGGATTCCGGCTCAGGAATGAGTGTCCTACGCAGGGGAAGCTCAGGGTAGGAGCCGCAGGTGGGCCGTGCCACACAGCTCCTGGGCAGAGCTGGTGAGAGGAGGCTGTGTCTGGACTTGGCCTCCTGCCTTGAACCTGGTGCTCCGTGTCACTTGTCTGTCCTCCCCCTGGACGTGGACACGTGTGAGGGGAGCAGCCCCACGGGGCTTCCACTCACCAGCGTCCCGTGGGATCGAGTCATCTGGTCTCCCTGGCATTGTGTAGATGAGGACATAGAGGTCAGGAGATTCCAAGGGGCCTGTTGACTTCACATTCTCTTCCTTAGACTTTCGGGGATACTGGGTGGTAGAGGCAGCCTCTTCATCAACTGGGGTGCATCCCATCGTACTCTTTGTGGGAAAATCATCAGACTGTTGTGGCCCCTAAAATGCCTTTCAGGAAGGATGGTGGGGTCTGGGATTGTCCCCTCCAGTGGTGTAGCTGCAGGGGCCGTGTGTTAGAAGGGAAGAGGGAATTTGGGGGTGAGGGAATAAAAATCTATGTGGTATCCTCCTCTGTTTTTTAAAGAGCTCCATATAGATTTAAAGTCCTTTTGTTAATTTAGGAACATAAAACCGTGTGATGTATAGTTTGGTTTGCTCGTAAAATGACTAAGTGTGGCATATTTAGTGCTGTGAAAGCTTGAGGTAAAAGGAAAAAAAATCAGTGAGAATTTTCTTACAAGTCTTTAGGGGAAAATGTTCTTTTCCGGCTTTTTCCCACCCATGCCAGGCCTCGGCAGCTGGGGTTGGGGCTGCTTGCTGCCCCTCAGCCCCACTTGCAGCCATCCTGGAAGCCTGGAGCGGGTGCTGGGGCTGGGGAATTGCGGGGGCAGGGCACTGGTGGGGTTGGGGACAGCCAGCTCCAGGTCTCATCCGCAGAGGGCCGTCACTCCCAGCCCTGGATCCCAGGCCTGCCGGAAGCCCAGGTCTTGAAGGCTCCGGGCAGCTCTGTCACCCTCTCCCTCCCACGGTGAAACAGGAAGCGCCCTCTGACCAGGCCTGGACCGCCGCCCAGTGGGCATTTGGCTGCTTGCTTAATGGCCCAGGGGGTCAGGAAGTCATGGAACATTGGACTTGGGAGGGACCTCAGGTCAGACGGCCTGTCCCTCCTGTCTCTGGACTTGGGGGTCTTGTGGTCACCTCAAGCTGAGCACATGCAGGTCCTGCCCTTGGTTGGACCCGGCTGTACCACTGTGGCAAGGTGGGATGTCGGTTTTTGCACGGAACACCTGCCTGTGACCCAGTCCTGTCCTCTGAGGACACAGGCCAAGCCTCCCATTCCTGAGCATCTGGCCTCCCCCTGAGCTGGGCAGGGCCTGTGCCAGTGGGTGCCATTTACTGCGCTGCATCCATTCACTGGGCAGGAGCAGCAAAGGAGGTCTGTGTCTTATCTGTAAGTCACTTTGGGAGCAAACAGAGCTGAGCAGAGGGAATGCTCTGGAAACTATTAGAAGCACTGCGGCAGAGGGAATCCAGGAAAGCTTTCTGGAGGAGGGGCACTAAAGGCAGGCTTTGGAAGTGTGGAGCTCTGAGGTGGGTGAGGCTGGGAGGAAGAGGCTAGCACAGTGAGGAGGGATGAGCAGAAACAGGGAATCTGGTCTTCCAAGACTTAGCACACTGAGCTCACGTTGGGTGTGCCGAGAGCTGGGCATGGGACCTTCCCGGCCCGAGTTGTGGTGGTGTGGGCGTGTGGACTGAGTAACCGGGGTGACAAGTACTGGAGCTAAGAGCTGTGAGTAGGATTTTCTTGGCATGCAGAGGAAAACAGTTTGGTTTGAGACGGGGGTGAAGGCGGTGTCCAAGAAGGCCACAGAGCGGAGGTGACATTTGAGCTGTCCTTCCTACTCTGGGGAAACCCACATTCCTCACCAGTGGGCACTTGGGAGGGAAGGCCACCACTCCTGTCCCTGTGCTCAGCAGCACCCTCTAGGGGTGGGGCTCTGAAGCCTGCGCTTCCCTCGGAGACACCACGGGGACACTCTCGGAGGGTGTTCACAGCAGGGCTGGTTCCAGAAGCCGAGGAACAGCAGGAGACAGTGTGCAGGCCGCAGGAGGCTGCGCGGAAGGGGCGGCTGTGCCTGTTTCCCGCTCCTCCCCGGCCAGCCTGGGAACTGCGAGTCCACATGCGCCAGGCCCTGCAGGCCAGAGAGATGCACTTGTTCCCGTCCTTGTCCGCAGAGAGCCGGGGGTGCGGCACATGGGGCCCTGCACAGCTTCCGGTGGGGAGCAGAGCCCAGAGGTTAGGGCGGGGAAAGTGCGGCGGGGGCTGGTGATGTGCGAATGAAGCCGGGGAGTGGGTAGGAGCCACGTCTTGGAGGGTCTTGAATGTCATCAAGCCAGTGACACGTGAACTCGATTCTGTTGTCAGTGAGAACCTGGGTTCTTAAAAGTAACCGCCGCGGCCAGGCACGGGTGGCTCACACCTGTAATCCCAGCACTTTGGGAGGCCAAGGCGGGCAGATCATGAGGTCAGGAGCTTGAGACCAGCCTGACCAACATGGTGAAACCCATCCCTACTAAAAATACACAAAAAATTAGCCAGGTGTGGTGGTGCGCGCCTGTAGCCCCAGCTACTCTGGAGGCTGAGGCAGGAGAATCACTTGAACCCGAGAGGCAGAGGTTGCAGTGAGCCCAGATGGTGCCACTGCACTCCAGCCAGGGCGACAGAGCACAATTCCATCCCAAAAAAAAAAAAAAAAAAAATGCAGGCAGCTCCCGGGCTTGTTCAACGCACGTACAGCATGAGCTGGGCACAGGAATACACCGCCAAGAAGCCCTAAGAGCTGTGTCCTCATGCAGTGCCCACGCCGGCGAGGGGCCCATGGTGAAGGGTCCTTCCAGGGAGACTCTGCAGAGAAGAGGGGGGCCTGGGGGGTACCGAGTCTGTTTCCTATGGAGTCTGCGTGTTCTTGAGCCCTCCCAGGGACTCCAGTGGCGGCTGGAGTGAGAGAACGGGCCTGACCCCTTTACCTGACCCTGGCCATCAGCAGGAGGTTCGGGAGTGGGCTGTGGGGTGAGTGGTGCTTGAACCTGGCCTAAGGCCGGAGAGAAGGTGTGAGAAGCAGCAGGAGGGACCCTGGGTCTCAGCCATGCTCCAGAAGGAGCTGGGTCCTGACGGTGAGGGTTCCCAGGTGTCCTTGCTGGGTCTTCCGGCAGGCCCTGCGGGCTCCAGGGCAGCAGGCTTTTCTGAGGCCACCGTTCTGCCTAGGCGCTGCGTTCCATCCTGCCTCTGCTCCTTACTGGCTGTGTGACTCTGCGCAGGTTCCTTACCCTCTCTGGATCTGTGTTTCCTCATCTGCTAAATGGGACCAGGAGCGGAGCCTGCCTCCTGGGGTTGCTGAGAGCGTGTGATGAGTTAACGGGAGGGCTGGAGGGACCAAGCGCTGTGGGACCCTGAGATGCAATTACCGTTTGGGGTGACAGCTCCTGGCTATGGGTGTCACACCGTCCATGTCTTAGATTTGGGAGTAGCCTGGAAGAGGAGGGCCCTACCCGGGAGACCTGGCCAAGTCACTCCACGTGGAAGCAGTGGGCTGGGCAGGGAGGGCCTCAGAGGAGCTCAGGCTCCCGAAATGGCTGTCAGCCAGCCTGGGCCATGCACAGCGCCGTGGTCACCAGGCGGCAAGTTCTGAATAAGTAAAGGAGAAATGGAATCGCCTGCTGGGGTCGTCCCGGTCTTCCCTCCACTGCCTCCCATGTAAGCAAAGCCGAATTGTGTGAACCTCGGCCCCGGAGTCAGTGGACGGAAGATGCCATTGGCCAGCCTGGCTTCCGTGGAGAATCTCATTGGAAAAGATTTCTTCTTCGACCTCCCTACCCCCAGAGGACTTCAGTGTCACCCTTGGCAAGTGACAAGCCCACCGCCAGCGCCCTGAGGCCGATGGCACCTTGTCTCAGACTCTGGGGCCTTTGAACTGGCCCGACCCTCCCCACGTCTCGTCATTCTTGTCCTGTAATTCACTTAGGATTAGCTTTCAGACCTCCTCGCTGGCCCTAACTTCTGTCGTCTTGGTAACTGTGTCAACCGTTTGCTGGCTTCCCGTGATTATCTGACAAGAGAAAGGGGGGCTGGCAGGGAACATAAAAGAAGGGAGGAGGAGATAATGCCGGGGTCTTAATTGAGCCTCGGAGGAAGGGCGGGGAGGTGAGGAGGGCCAGCCACTGCATGGGGGTCGGGCAGGCCTCTCACCAGCTCCAAAAACCTGTGTCTCTGTCGGAAGTGTCACTGCCTTTATCTTAGATCTTAAGGGCCCGGGGACGAGGTGTTACTCCCGCCCCCCTGCCGCCCAATTTCCCTCCTGAAACATTTCACTCACAGGCAGATTTCCACCGGCTTTATGAGAGCACTCGCCGCGGGGTGCTGGCCTGTGGGTGGGCAGGTCAGACCAACCATTTCGGGGGCTGGGGGGTGGGTCTGCGGGGGACCCAGACTCCTGGCATGGAGGAAGACTTCATGAGCAAGTGTGTGGTCCTAAACCACGGTTTATTCTCCCAGCTGCTGTGGGTTGGAGATTCAGAAAGGCAGTGGTGGGTCGAGCCAGGCTCTGGCCAGCTGCACCTGAAGACTAGGAGACCGGGTGGCTGGCTCTGCGGAGCCTGGGGTCGTCCGAAGGCTCTTCTCACTCCAGCCTGGCAGTTGGCGTGGGCTGTTGGCCAGACCACAGCCGGGGCCCTCACCTTAGGGCACCTCCTCGTGGCCCCTAAGTGTGGCATGAGCTTCCTCACAACGTGGCGGCCTCCGAGCTCCAAAGGCAGGGGTCCCAGCTCACAAGGGGGAAGCTGCAGGGCCCTTCAGGGTCTAGCCTCGAAAGGCAAGCCGTGCCACGCCGCATTCTACTGGTTGCAAGTGAGGGACAAGCCTGCCCAGATTCCGCTGGAGGGGAGTTAGGCTTCATCTCTTTGTTTGGTTGGTTGAGACAGGATCTCGTTCTGTGGCTCAGGCTGGAGTGCAGTGGTGCGGTCACAGCTCATTGCAGCCTCTACCTCCTGAGCTCAAGTGAACCTTCTGCTTCAGCCTCCCAGGTAGCTGAGATCTTAGATATGTACCCCCACACCTGGCTAATTTTTAAATTTGATGTAGAGACAGAGTCTTGCTATGTTGCCCAGGCTGATCTCCGATTCCTGGGCTCCGGTGATCCTCCTGCCCCGGCCCCCCAGTGGTGTTAGGATTACAGACAGGAGCCAGTATGCCTGACCTAGCCTCCAGCTCTTCATGGGGGAATGGCACCCTTGTGGAAGGGCATGGGTTTGGGAGATGTGGTTGATGTTGCCTCTCTGGAAGGTGTCATCAGCTGCACGTGCTCCACTCACCCGCGGCCTCTGTGGTCTGTTTCCGGATAGTGGTAGCCTTGCCTTGAGGAAGGAAAGCGATTCCATCCTTCTTTCACGGTCTGCTTCTGAAGTTTGCTGAAGACATGTGACATGGAGCTTTGTGGGCAGAGGCCTTGGTGCCCCGTGGGGGAGGCTGGTAGGCCTCCTGGATTGGCCTCTGCCGTCATGGCAGCCCCCAGTTTCAGATTCACCAGCCCCCTGAAATAACAGTGAGGGTCGTCTCTGAAAATGAAGGCGCTGTTTCTTGTCACAGAGGCAAGACCAGCCCCTCACTAGATCAGTGGGAAGACGGGAGTGCCTTTTGGGGAGCTACTAATGAGCTATGTCTGATTTTTATGAAACTCCATGGTAAATTATTAATTTGGGCCAGAAATGAAAGTGTGGAACCGGATAGGCTCATGAATATTCATTGTTAACTTCAGCACAGGGTTGATCAGTGGCCAGAGCAGGCAGCCAGCCTCGTGACCCAGATACGGGTTTATTACCTGGGGCGGAGGCTCTTGGGAAACCCTTCCCCGTTCACTCCCTTAGTTTCTTGGTCCAGAGGTGGGGCTGGCAAGTCACAGCTCATTAGCAAAGTTGAAGCCAGACCAGGATTGGGGCTGGGACCAGTTCAAGATGGGAGTGGAAGTCAGAGGGTTCTTGAGCCCCTGGGTCCCCCTGGGCTCACGGCGGCCTGTTGCCACTGTGGACCTGCTGATGAGTGTGACGTTGGTGCAGAAGGAGCTGGAAGCTCCTGCTTCTCTGCCCCTGGTCCCCTCATAGAGCCTCCTAGGGGAGGATGGGGACCCCTAGAAATGAAGGTCCCTTTCACAGATAATCTTTGGTTCTGGAGTATGATCATGGTTAGTGTCACTGAGGTCACTTTCTGGGTGGCATGCCACAGAGACTCCTCCCAAATTCGAACATACTTGAAATAGCGAGTTCGCATTTCCAGGATGGTTCTGTTGGGATCCTTTCCTCCCCGCCAAGGCCCACCTTGCCTAACACTATAGCCTGACCCGCCCTGTTCTCCACACCTCTGTCGAGGCTGCTCCTGCTGCCCAGAGCGCTGAGCTCCAGGGTCTGGGAACGGCCAGTGCTCCCTCCTGTTAGGAGTGGCCGCTCCCTGCTGTGCGCTTGGGTAGCTAGTGAGCAAGCGTGACCTACCGGTGTAACTGTTCAGTAGCTGAGCTCCTGGGCCCAGGAGCCAAATGGTCAGATTTGAATTCTTGCTCTGCCTTGACTCCCTGTGAGACCCTGGGCAAGTTACTGAATCTCTCTGGGCCTCAGTTTACTTGGGTGGTAAACATGGAGGGTAGTTTTCCCGAGGCTGGTGCTGTTGGGAAGGGCGGACCTGCTCTTGGTGTCATCGTTCAGCATCGCCGTATGTCCCGCTGGGACAGAAGCTCCAGAGCAGGAGCTCCTAGGCCTCCCTGGCCCGGTGCCAGCACACAGGGGCACGTGCGGATGGCTGGAGTCTTGCGTTATGTGTGTTTTCCCTGCTTCTCGGGATCCGAAGAGCTCACGCTGCCGCGGGGGTCCGTGCCCCTTGGGGAAAGCCTCGCACCGCCTCAGGGCTGTGTGGGTTTTGCTGGTCTCTCTGGGGGGCCTTGTACTGCCCACCGCCTGGACGGGCCCATTTGTAATACAGGCCCTGGAGACTGACTGCCCACCTCTGTGTGCAGGCGAGGCCACTTCCTGCCTGAGCCCTAGGGGGCGGAGGTGGGGGTTTCAATTCCCGCCTCTCTTGGAGGAGGACAGAGAAAAGTGAGGTTTCTGGTGGCTTCCGGGGTTAGAGCCGAGACATGAACTGTGGCCCTGAGCTCCCAGGCTGAACTGACCACTTCTGCAGTGGCTTTTTAGAGACGCAGCCGTCGGGCTAGCTGACTGGCCGGATAGGAGGAGAGGTTGCCCGCCAGAGTCCTGGGCACAGAGGCTGGTTCTGAGGGCCTCTTCCAGCGCGAGGGCAGTTCTGGATGGCCTTGGCGCTTGCTCAGTGTCCGTCTTCATGGGCCTTGGCGTTGGAAGTCCTCAGCACCTCCCAGCACATGAGAAGCTGCCAAGTCTGCGTGTGGGAGAGGGCGTGCCCCGGGGAGAGGAAGGACCTGGCCTTGACCCGCCGTCACCAGGGCTTCTCTGGGGCTTTGGGGGTTCCCGCAGTGGCCTGCTGGCTGGCAGTTCGAGAACGGACACCTGCTGTGTGACAAAGTCGTGGCACTTGATCCCAGCCTGCAGAGAGAGTCATGAAAAGCATGTGCAGTTTTATTTGGCTATTGAAACCCATAACTCCACCTGCCTGGCTTTTCATCTGATTTTGATGCCTTTGACTCAGGGTTCTGTCACCTCCCAGGTGCCAGGGCTCTCAGAGAGAGGGCGGCCAGCGGGTCAGACCGGTGGGGTGAGCCGTGTGGGAGGAACAGGAACGCAAATAGCCCACAACCAACTTTGTTCTCCTTGGCCTGGTTTGGAAAGAGACGTTGGCTTCTCGTAAGCATAAGTGCCAGGGCAGTTCCTGAGCACCTGTTGGTGCCAGGCTCTGGAGGGGCTGAGGGGGAGGATGGAAAGTCTGTGACAGGCTTCTCTTCAAGGCCCTCCCGGACACTGGAGGAGGCAGGAGCTCAGCCGCAGGCCACTGACTCCAAGTTTCCAGGGATTGGAAGGATACAGATGACTCCAGGCACTTAGAGGATGGCAAGTTCCCCTTTGGCTGGAGTGATCTGGGAGGACTTCCTGCAGGAGGTGGTGCTTGAAGCAGATTCTGAAGCGTTGGTTGGTTTCGAAAAGGGAAGCGGGGGAGGTGTGGAGAGGAGAGTGGTTTTTATCTCAGCATGCCACAAACTGTACTGTGTACTCCAATGACCCGGATCTTGCTAAAGGGAAGGTTCGGATTCAGCGGGTCTTGGAGGGGCCCTGGCCTTGGTCGTTCTAACAAGGCACAGGGGAACTTCCCTCCCTTGAGCCCCAGAGTCACGTGCACCCTTCCAAGGCTGGGGCAGCGTCAGTGCTGCTGGCGCACAGGCCTTGCATCGAGTAGCCAGGACACTGGACCTGCACCGCCTAACACGGTAGCCACTAGCACAGATCATGACGATCAGGCCTGAACACTAAACTGATTAAAATTAATAAAATGAAAACTTCAGTGCCTCAGTCACAGCAGCTCCATCTTCAGCACCCAACAGCCACCTGGGGCTGGAGGCTGCCCAGTCGGGCAGTGCAGATAGAGAGCATTTCCATTGTTCCAGAAGGTTCCCCTGGACTGTGCCAGTCTTCAGCCCAGAAGCTGCAGTCCTCGGAGCGATACTGGCACGGGCCCGGGAGCGTCACCAGGTCTTCCTGGGGAGGCTCTCAAGCGCCCAGAGGGGAGGTCTTTGCTGTGTTTGGGGCCACAGGGACCTGGAGGAGGGACCTGACTGACCTTTTGACGTTAAACACAGGAAGGACTGAGGAGGAGAAACAGGTCGGAGGCTGCAAGAGGCCCCCGCAAAGGACACAGAGGTGTGGTGGCAGAGCTCAGGCTGCAGAGGGTCCCTGTGGGTGGCCAGGCCCAGGGAGGAGCTGGCAGCAAGGGGCATGTTTGGAACCTGAGAGACGCTGGCTGTCCGTGAAATGGGGAAGTAAGTTGGGTGTGGGGGCAGAAACCACCAAGTGGCAGTTTCATGAAGGAAGGAGTGGTTTCCAGTGGCAGGTGGTTTTGGAATTGGGGACCAGGTGGACCCTGGAGGACATCAGTACTAGTGTCTAGTGATGCACACATACGACACACAGCACACACATATGCACACATGCACAACACACATGCATACACACCACACACAAAACACAGCACACCACATAGTATACACACACATACCACACACACCACACAAACACCACATAGCACACACCACATACCACACACACAACACACAGCACATACACCACATAGTACACACACACCACACACATCACACAAACACCACATAACACACAAATACATCACATACCACACACCACACACACACAGCACATACACCACATAGTACACACACCACACACATACCACACACACCACACAAACACCACATAGCACACAAATACATCACACACCACACACACAACACACACCACACAGCACATACACCATATAGTACACACACACATACCACACACACCACACAAACACCACATAACACACAAACACACCACATAACACACACGCAACACACACCACACACCACATAGCACACACACCACATAGTACACAAACATACCACATACCACACACACAACACACACCACATAGTACACATACTACACACACACACCCCATAAATACACCACACAGCACAACATATGTAACACACACCATACACCACACACCACATACCACACACACACCACACACCTCACACCTACACCCCACACACACAACACATACCACACACACACAACACACACCACATACACATACCACATAGTACACACAAACACACACCACCTACCACACACCACATACACCCCCTCACACAACATGTATATACACACAACATATCACACACTGCATACCACACACAACACATAGCATACACACCACATAGTACACACACACATCACATACCACACACACCGCATACCATACACCACACACACACACCACCTAGTACACACACAAACACACCACATAACACATAACAGCCATTCACATACCACACACACAACACACACACCACATAGTACAGACACACACCACCTACCGCACACACCACATACCACACAACACATACCATACACACAGCACATACCACACAGCACCACACACCACTCATACACACCATACAATACACACAAAACATACAACACATACCACACAGAAAACACGCAACACATACCACACATAACATATACACACACATCCCACATACTCCTGCACACAACCCTGCCCACCCCCCCGCACACACCCTAGGCCATGTGTGAGCACAGGTGCCTTGCTTTCTTTTCCAGAGCAGGTTAACTGGTGTGCCTGGGCTGGGCTGCTCGGAACCCACTCTCCTCCCTCAGTTCCCGAGGGCTCCCCCATCCCTAGGAGCCCCTGCTGCTCCGGAACCTCATCCGGGAAAGGGAGGCCAGAGGGTGGTCAGGGGCTTTCTGGAAGAGGTGTGGGCCTTCATCTGTTACCTGAAGGAAGGTCCACTTAGGAGAGTTTGCAGATGAACAAGTCAGGGCATGGTGAGAGAGAAACATTCAGAGGCCCGGCAGTCGGGAATCTTGGGACTGGGCAGGGGAGGTTTCGGTTGGAGAGAGGGCGTCACTGCTGGGTGTAGGGGACTCTGCTATGGGGCACCTGGAATTCCAGGTGAGCACTTTAAGGGGCTTTTCATGGTTCGCTTTATTCAACTGTCACAACCCCTGCCAGGCAGGTGGTCCTGTTATCAGCCCTCAGGGGGAAACTGAGGCATAGAGCCTCACACAGTAAGGGGGGAGCCAGGGTTTGAACCCTGACATTCTGATTCCAGAGACAGTGCCGACCCCCTTGTTCAGCCTCCCAGTTGCCTCCAACCCCAGGATCAGGGCACAAAGTTGCTGCGTGGAGTGGAGAGACGGGAGCCCTACCCAGCGCCAGGCCCTGCCTGCACGCGGCGTCACCCGCAGTCACGACTCCGTGCATGGCCCTTGCACGTTCCCCAGCCTCAGTTGCTTTTTTTCTCATTATTGAGATGTAATTCGCCTGCAATGAGAGTCACCCTTGAAAGTGTACAGTTCACCCTGGTGTGGTGGCACACGCCTGTCGTCCCGCCATTTTGGGAGACTAGGTGGGTGAATGGCTTGAGCCCAGGAGTTCGGGACCAGCCTGGGTAACATAGCGAGCCTCCCCCACCCCCTGCCGACCTCTGCAGAAAAATAGAAAAGTTAGCCAGGTGTGGTGTCGTGTGCTTGTGGTCCCAGCTGCTTGCGTGGCTGAGATGGAAGGATCACCAGAGTCTGGAGAGGCGGAGGCTATAGCGAGCCGTGATCATGTCATGGCACTCCAGTCCGGGCAACAGAGTAAGACCCTGTCCCCCAAAAAAAATTTACTATTTAGTGGGTTGTTAATACAAAGTTGTGCAACTCTCATCCCTGTCTAGCTCCAGAACATTCTTTTAACTTCCAGAAGAAACTGAAACCCATTGGCAGTCGCCCTCCAGTCTTCCTCACCCAGGCACTGGCAGCCACGGGTCTGCTCTCTGTCTCCACAGATTCACGGGGGACGTTTCACATGGATGGACTTGCAGAGTGTGGCCTTCTGTGTCTGGCTTCTTTCAGTTAGCGTCCTGTTTTCAAGGCTTATCCATGTTTGTTGTAACATATATTAGTACTTAATCTCTTCATTCCTTTTTTAGAAATGGAGTCTTGCTCTGTCACCCGGGCTGGAGTCCAGTGGCGCGATCTCCGCTGCTGCAACCTCTGCCTCCTGGGTTCATGCGAGTCTCCTGCTTCAGCCTCCCGAGTAGTTGGGATTACAGGCGCACGCCGCCACACCTGGCTAATTTTGGTATTTTTAGTAGAGACAAGGTTTTGCCATATTGGCCAGGGTGGTCCTGAACTCCTGACCTCCGGTGATTTGCCCTCCTTGACCTCCCAAAGTGCTGGGATTACAGGCATGAGTCACCAAGTCTGGCCTATTTCTTTCTTTCTTTTTTTTTTTTTTTAAGAGATGGGGTCTTGCTGTGTTGTCCAGGCTGGGCTCAAAGTCCTGGACTTGAGCCATTTTTGCTTTCCAAGTAACAGTGACTACAGGCGTCCACCGTGCTGGGCCAGTACTTCATTCCTTTTTATAGCCGAGTCGTGGCTGAGGGTGATGCCACATGCAGGCAGGACCTGGCACTGGGTGGGGCCCCTTGCCTCTCCATCCCATGCAGCAGTCCCTCATGGCGTGAATAGACCACGTTCTGTTCATCCGTGCATCTGGTGAGCATTGGCCTGCAGGTTTTGGTGTGGCTGTGAGTCTTCTTGGGCTCGTATCTGTGGTGGAGTTGCTGCTCCATCTGGTAAATCTGTTTAACCTTTTGAGGAGCTGCCAGACTTTTTCCCAGCCTCAGTTTTCCCAGCTGTGAAATGGAGCTGTGTCCCGGGGACTTGCTGGTTCTCTTTATCAAGTAACATGTTTTATTTGGAAACACAAAGGAGCCGAATGGCGACTTCCGTTGTTGCTGGTAGCAGCACCCAGCCGTCACGGTGGGTGCGCCCGGAGTGGGAGCCTGCAGGCGCGCTGGCTAGTGGCACCAGCCAGGGAAGCGGTTCTCCCCCAGCCACCAGTTGCTGAGATTGGAGTTACTGTGAGTAAGTGTTCTCCATGTGTTTCTGGGGAACTTCCTGGGAAATTCAAGTCCAAAGCTGAATTCCACAGAAAAGGAGACCAAGCTAGGAAGGGTGGGTGACAGCTGCCACCCTCCTTGGGTGGGAATTTCAGGAGAACTCGGCAGATGTGGCGCCATCTCTTTGGCCAGGGAAGAAGCGGGACATCCCATCAGCTCAGCCCCCGCGGGGACTAGCCTGGGAGAGGCCCGCTCCCCACACATGGCGGGCGGGGGCGCCGGGCCTCCCATCTGGTCCTGACAAGCAGCCCCCGGAGCCTGAGTTTTTCTTGGAGGGCGTCCAACTGGTGCAGAGCTGGCTTGGCCCAGCGCTCTTGTGGGAGAGAAAGGAAGCCATTGAGGGCCGGCCGTGGAAGTTGTAAACTGGATAAATGACCCTCAATAGCAGGCCTCCAGAATGCTTTTCCTCCGTTCCGCAGTGAGAAGCCAGCCTGGGAAAATCCCAGTGTTCATTATTCAGTTGCTGCCCAGAGAGGGCGAGTGACCTGCCCGGGGTCACACAGAGAGTTAGAGGCCAGACTAGGAGGGCTCTTCTTGACACCCGGCTGCCCCTTGCAGGGGCTCTGCAGTGTGCCCCGTCTGCTGTCCCATTAAGAACCGAGGCTTAATCCCGCATGTCAGCAGTAGCTGAACTCTGCAAAGTTGTCCCTTCTGCTTCTGACGAGGCCCTGGAGTCAGGAAGCTACAGGGAGAAGACCTCATAGAAGATACCCAAAGCCAGGTCCTTCCTTTCTGAGCCTCTCCGCCCGGCCTCCAGAGGACACCTGGGCCATGATGCCAAGAGGGTGCTGGTGTGGAGTGTGCCAGATGTTTGGTTTTTTTCCCCAGAAAGCACTGTGCCAGCCTGTCTGCTGGTGGCTCTGCTGAGATTCGGCTGGTCTCCTCCTGTGCTTCAGGCCCCCTGGGTCTCCTCCTCACCCAGCTACAGCCAGAGTGGGAGGCAGCAGGCGTCAGTCTCGGACCCTCCGGGGCTCCCTGCTGGAGCCTGCCCTGGTGATACCGGGATCTGCGCTCCTGGCAGGCAGGGGATTTAACCCCGAGCACCCCGTCTTTAGATCGAGCCAGCTTGTCTTCACACCCTCCCGACAAAGCCAGGCAGCCCTCTGCCCTGCCAGCGGCTTGCTTCAAAGGTTAATCCCCTCACTCCGGAGTGGGCTCCCCACCCCCCCTCTCCCCCGCCCCCGGCTTTTTACGCTCCAGTTAATTAAATGTGGCTGCCTATTGTCAGAAGACAAAGTTGGATATTTATCACACCTTGGCGCTACAGAATGTCAAAGGCACACACAGTTTGAAGAAATACTGGCAGGGAATGAGGCCGAGCATATGTCTGCAGGGCCGGGGCAGGCAGGTTGTAGCCACCTCTGCGACCTGCGCTGCTCCCAGCTTTGGCTGTGGCCAACGGCTTCCCTGCGAGGCGCTCGACGGTTTGTGTTTACCCAGGGAGTTCTGGCGGAATCGCTGGGAGATCTGTTATCCGGCATAAACATCCTGGTTCCGGAGATTATTTCATTGGACGGAATTAAAGATGCCGTTGAAATAGACACAGACCGTCCTGGCGTCGTTGCGATGCCGCGTGCCCGTGGATGGGCCTGAGGAAGGGGGACCGCCTCCCCCCTTCTGATCTCCTCCTCGGGCTTTCACGGTTTGTTTTTATTTTTTCACTTGGGCACTGCAAAAGCACACGGCTAATTGTGATTTCTTTTTCATGGAGCCGGGGAATACGGATGTGTTCATTTTATAGGGTTTTTTCCTCCCCTTAATAATAATGCTTTAAAGATGTCTGACATCTGTAACTAACAGCTGGCACCCTGTTATGGAAGAATGTCCTTTTATTTCAAAGCAGGTTGAACTGTCATTAATAGTATAATTAGGTGATTATCACTATATAGCAGAAAACTGCTTAATTGTAGAGATCGCTTTTCTAGGATTCCAGTCTTTTTATGGTTATATTTGTTTTAGCTGTTTGAATTTTCATTATATTTTGGCATTTGGTACGCTGCCTCGTTTTCGTTGGGTTTTTTTTTTCTTCTTGTTTTTTAATGTGTCTGACAGCTGTCTTTGGGAGCATTTGGTTCTGAAGATGCTCCTGGTATTACAGCCGTGATGAGGAGCATTACCTGGAAGAGGCTTCTTATCCTGGGGCCCTGCTTTACAGGGTCTGCGGCAGGCCAGAGGCTCACGGGAGCCGGGCCGGAATGCCGGTGCCCTTTGATTTATCTGATCTCTCTGTGGGTAATAGTACGGAATTAGACATTTAACCCTGGAGCTAAGGTTGTCTGGTAAGAGGCCACTTTTACAATGCAATTTATTTTTATGGTGCGTCCTTAATACACAATATTACCAAACGCTTTGGAGTCTCTCGGATTCCAGAGGGGAAGGCACACTGAAAGCGACGTGGTCTCTGGTGTAACTGGAATTCGAAAATCAATGGGTTTTACAGACTCTAAGAGGCAATAGTTTATCTCTTAAGGAAAGACTTTGAAATGAGCGTAGAGGTGGGCTTGCTTTTTAAAAGCAAAGAGAAGCCACACGCCACCCCCGCCATTGCTTTTGAAGCCTAGACGCCAGTGTTGGTCTCTGCCAGAGGCCAGGGGTAGGTGCTGGAGCTTGGGTCACCTGACGTCCGGGCAGCACACCTTCCTCCAGCGAGCCCCCAGTTCACTGTCCCCTCTCCCAGGGGGATGTTGTCCCCAGACCCTTTCTTGCTTTTTTTTTTTTTTTTTTTTTTTTTTTGAGGCAGAGTCGCACTCTGTCACCCAGACCAGAGTGCAGTGACACGATCTCAGCTCACTGCAATCTCCACCTCCTGAGTTCAAGCGATTCTCCTGCCTCAGCCTCCTGAGTAGTAGCTGGGACTGCAGGTGCCCGCCACCACGCCCAGCTAATTTTTGTATTTTTAGTAGAGACAGGGTTTCACCATGTTGGCCAGGATGGTCTCGAACTCCTGACCTCATGATCCACCCATCTTGGCCTCCCAAAGTGCGGAGATGACAGGTGTGAGCCACCGTACCCCGCCCAGACCCTTTCTTTCTAACTAAGCAGTGCTGAGAGCATGGGTATGTTATGGGCATTACAGGGTGTTTTTTGAAGCGTCACCCATTCTTGATGTACAGTTTTAGAAATGTCTTTCCTTCCCAACTGGTCCAGAAGGGCTAAAAGCACTTGTGTCCTGGGGTTGCAAATGGGGGCTCCACGCTCGGTTGGGCACCGGTGCCCTGGTGCGTCCTTGGGGACATTACGGTGCTTCTGCCTTGCTTTGCCACCGCAAAGCCTGTGGGTTATACCCTGGCTTATCACTGGGCTCTCGGCTTCTCCTACCTGCGTGTTGCAACACTGCCTGGTTGGCAGGAGGAGGCAGGCCCTTCCCTGACTGTGGGCCCTGCATGAGGGCTTCAGGTGACCCTGTCTTGATTGTCACAGTCAGGATGCCGAGGTCCTGGAGGTGAGCTGATCTGTCCTCTGGCGCCTGGTTAGGGGCAGATGCAGGTCTTCTCTGAGGCTCTCTTCATGGTAGGTGGTGGCTGATGTCCTTGAAGTTGGGGCCCCAGAAAGCGGAGGCGCCTGGCCCGCCAAGTGGTGACTGTGTTGAGGACGGAGGATGCGGTCCTCTCAGGGAAGTGGGTGTGCATTCGGGGCGCTTTGGATTTTCTCTGCTGTCTCTGCAGGGGTGGGGGGGGGAAGTGCTTCAGGGCCAGCCAGAACAGGCCTGCTGTGACAGGTACCCCCACCACCCAGCAACTGGAGGACCTCCAGAGAGTCCTCCATCCTGGGCTGGCCAGAGCTGAAGCTTTTTGAGAGCTTACTGTATGCGGTACCCGTGCGGGCTCATTCCTCTTTCTCACTAGCCCAGGAGGCAGTGCCGTGATTATCCCCCTTTCACAGAGGAGGGGCTGAGCCCCGGAGAGGCACAGTCACCTGCCCAGGGTGTGAGCGTGGCACAGACATGGAGGGTGACCCGGCAGGTGCTGATCACCAATCCTAGGATGGGGTGAACGGGCTTTACCCTTGACTTAGGAACTGATGTTTCTTTCTACCCTTGCGCAGGAGTTTCAGGAAGAAGCCTGGGTCCGCACCGCCAGCAGGGCAGATAACGGCTTGCCTTCCAGGTTCCTCTTTTCCTTCTTAGTCTTCCAGGGGCTCCAGCACTTTGCATTTCTCAGCTGAGCCGAGCCTTCCAAGCCAGTCAGCAGCGCGGGTGTGGACGCCTGATGGCTGTGCCTTTGCAGAGCCCGGCGCGCTGTGTGGCTCTAGGCAGGCCCCTTCCCCTCTCTGAGCCTCTTTCTTCACTGTCAGCCACCTGGTGTTGGGAGGCTGTAGCCATTGTTCTCCTGCAGGAGGCTGCTGAAAGGCTTGCAATTCTTCCGTTGAGGGCAGGCCCCTCCCAGCTCCCCACTCTGGCTGGCACCCAGCAGGCTGGAGGTGATTGGCAGGGCCTCTCCCCAGGACCGCCTGAGCTGCCCCAGATATTGCGCGCCGACACCTGGGAGGGCGGCACCGGGACAGCTGCTTGCTGTGCGGCTGTCCCCGGGTTTTATGGCCGGAGGGATAAATAACCATCTCATCAGTGTTTTCACCTTAATACCTTGGATAACGGTGTGTCAGCCTGTCCCCAACTCCACGCTCCAAGAGCTGAGGTTCCCAGATGATAGAGCACAAATCACTGGGCCTTTAGGCTTCCTCGTGGCAGGGGCTGGCTCCCATTTCACAGATCCGGCAGCTGAGGCTTAGAGAGCGTCTCCCCCGCCCCTCACATGTGTGACCCGCCCTTTCCCGACTCTCTGGTTCTCTGCAACAAGTCCAAGTTAGCTGTTGTTACTGTTTTGATTTTGCAGGGAGGGACAGAAGCTTAAAGGGTTAACTGACTTGCTCTACATCCCATGGCCAGGAAGTGGTAGAAGCAGGATTCTAACAGAACAGCAGGCCAAGTGTCCCCTGAATCAGACACCCACCACCCTGCACATGTGACCTGCATTTTTTTTTAAGCATCTTAATGTGTCGTCTCCATTGGACTGTAAGCTCCCCCAGCAGAGTGATCTGTTTTGTCTTGTTCTCTGTGGCATCCTAAAGCTGAAGCTGACACGGTACCAGTCACACAGCAGGTGCTCAGTCAATGTCAGTTAGGTGGCTGCCACACCTCACGGCAGATCGAAAGCTGTCGTCTTGGGATTTAAGGTTCTTTCCGTCCTTAGGCCCAAGTAGCCTAAAAAGGGAGAACTTGCTGGGAGAAGCGGGGTGACCTCGGCAGTGTCAGGTTGGAGCTTCTGGGCTTGGGGGAACCCAAGTAGTTCAGGGGCAAGGCTGGTGCAGATGGAGGGGACCCTCCCTCTGGTGGGGCTTGGGGTATCAGAGGGCCCTTCTCTCGGGGCAGGGCTTCTGGCTAGAGGGTGGAATAGGGTTTCTGCAAAAACTAACCCGCCCACTTCTTTTGAAATTCTGGCTGGGGCCGGCTCGGGTGGGTCGGTGGCAGACACAGCAGGGCTTTGTATCCTTGGAATCCTTCTGAAGCCAACTTGGGGAGGGCGCTTTGTATTGTAAATTTCCGCAGAGTAATTATGTCTTAATGTATGATAATCCAGGCTGGCCCTGGTGCTGGGCTGCCTGTGTCTGCAGTGCTTGCTGCTGGGGACTCACAGGCGGGGTAGGGAGGTCAGAGGGACATGTCCTGGAGATCCAGGGCCAGCAGGGTCGCTCCTGAGGGGCCTGGAGCCTGGGAGATTTCCCCAGACCTAAGCTTGGGTGACCCACTGTCTCTCTTCCTAGCCAGAGTCCTCCAAGGAGCCTGACCTCAGATCCCAGCCCGGGGTTCCTGCAGAAAGTTCCTCTTTGATCTGGGCCAGGAAGAAAGTTGTGGAACTGCCAAGTCTTAGGTTAGAACTAGCCCTCAAACATCATCTAGGCTTGGCTTAAATGAGCTCCGTGGACAGGGAGCTCATCCCATTCAATCAGCAAGCATTTATTGAGCATCTACTGGCTGCTAGGCACTGCATACTAGTCACTAAGGCCCTGGGGAACCAGGGCTAAACTTAAAAGACAAAACTTCCAGCCTCTGGCACTGACTTAGAGAGGCAGACAGGAGCCGCGGTGAAGGAAGTGGAATGCATGTTAGGGCTGCAGAGAAGGGATGCAGCCGGGAGGGGGAGAAGGGTGGAGTTCCCATGGGACAAGCAGAGCAGGCCTCTCAACAAATCCGTGATGGTAGTAGGGGAACCAGCTGGGTAGATTTCTGGGGAAGGGGAGGCGGGGGAAGGGAACGGCAGGTGCAGAGGCTTTGTGGCTGGAACGTGGCTCCTGGACTGTGCTGCTCTGAATGTTCACACTGCGGATGTTTGTTGAGCTCCTGCAGGGGAAGAGGAGGCCCTGGCTGTCCCCTGATGCTCCAGTCTCACAGTAGAAAAGCATATGGGGAGAGAGAGAGCAAAGGAGGGCCCCCTTCCTGGAAAAGTGGGGGCCTTGGGCAGCAGCTGGTGACCCCCGCAAGCTGGGCAGCATCTGAACCCCTGCCAGGGAGGGCCTGCTCTCTGCCACTGAACTGGGCTCCTTCCTGCCACTGAGCCCCTCAGACCCATTCTCAGCCAGAGGGACCTGTGTAGACCCGTCTGAGACACGCCCCAGCCATGCCCAGGGAGGCTGTGTCCTCCTGCTGGGAGACATGGCCTGGCTGTGGTGGCTGACGTCTGTCAGGGCCCCTGTCACTGACTGAACCTTTGTGCTCCCGCATATTCAGATGTGGAAGCCCTGACCCTCAGGGTGGCTGCATTCAGAGATGGAGCCCCTAAGGAAGTCGTTATGGTGAAGGGAGGTCCTCGGGGTGGGGGGGGGCCCTGCTCTGCTAGGATTAGTGTCCTCGTGGGAGGAGACCCCAGAGAGCGTACCCTCCTCACCACGTGAGCCGTCGGCCCAGGAGGTGTCCATCTGCAACACTAGCACGGAGCCCTCCACAGAAATCAACCCTGCCCCCGCCTTGATCTTGGCCTTCCAGCCTTAAGAACTATGAAAAAACAAATTCCTGTGTTTAAGCCACGCGATCCAGGGTGTTTTGTTCTGGCAGCCTGAGCAGAGGGGCACAGTTGCTGAGGTTCTGATGCTGACACCCGGGCATTGAGCTCTTGTCCTGCTGGGCGTTAGGTCAGAGGGACATGGGTGGCTGGCTGATTTTGCCTTTGAGCAGGGATGATTTTAATAAGGATTTGGTGAGATGATCAGCCTGTGAGGGGCGTGGGTCCCACATGGGCTCTCCTCCCCAAGCAGCTCCCCAGTCTCCTTCAGAAGGGAGCTTCAGTGGGGAGGGGGCTGGTGGAGGAAGCCCCAAGAGAGGGGGAGGATCTTTCTGCCCCCATCCCCCCAACCCCTTACTCACCGCCCAGGAAATGAGGCAGGTTGGCAGCTTTGAAGCAGGGAGATGAGACCTTGATGTCTCCATGTTGCTGGGGGCCACACTGCACAGTGTCCCTGGTGACTGGAATGCGGGGCTCTGGCCTGGGTGGGAGAGGTCTTTGCTGAAGCTGCATGAACCCTGGGGAGTGCCTTTTAGAATTAGGATTTTGGGGAGCTGGGGGGTTATCAGGCCCTCTGTTTCTGGAGAGAGGTTTATGCCACATTTGTGGGGAGGGACCCCAAGGCAGGACCCTGGAGAGCCTGGTCCTCCTGTTCTTCTCTTCCATAGAAGTTCAGCCTGTGTGTGTTCTTGCACGTCCATATGCACGCAGAGCGAGAGACAGGCTTGGTCCAGCAGCCCGGCTGTACCGAATGCAGTGTGTGTTTCTGTGCTCAGGGTGAATTGGGCTGACCTATGACCAGTTTGCTTCGGTGAGCTCGCCCTTCCTCCAGGGGAGGGCTGCATCAGGCGTCAGCTGATGGAGTCTCCACCCAAGGCTGCAGCTTCTGCTGAGGTTCCTGGTCCCCGCTGGCAGCATCCAAATCTCACAGGGTTCTAGAAAATACAAATTTCCCCGGCTTTCTGCCACCCAGCAAATTACAGCTAGAGGATCTGGGGTGGGGCCTGGGAGTCTGCATTTTCCAAAGTTCCCCATCCCAAGTGGATGATCAGTCATATTGAAGAGGCAGAAACCGCCAGCGTGGGGCTCCCTGGGGTGGAGTGGGTGCTGGCTTTTGTGGGATCCGTCTCCTGGGCCTCCATCCCTGGGCTCCTGAGGCGGAACTGGGTGGGGAAGGAGGCAAGAGGAGACACAGCCACTTCTGCAGGTACCCTGGTGTCATCTCACCAAAAACTCCAAACCTGGCAAATGCAGGAGGATTCACTTAGCACCCGAACGGGGCTCTGAAAACATTGCCCCTCCTCCCCTGAAGTGTTGGCACCCCCTGGATTAATGTGTCTTGGTGAAAAGGGACCGTGCCAGTATTCAGTGTGACCTTGGCTCCTCCACGCCTTCGCCTTCGGGTAGAACTTTGCTGCGGAAGCTGGCCATGGTTCAGGGGGGATGGGGAAGCCCCCGTGTGCTGGGTTCCCAGGAACGCTAAGTGCCGGGAGGAAATGGTGTTCGTGGGCCTTTTCTGGGACTGGCCAGAGCCTGGTCACTTGGGAAGGGCTGAAGCTTCCTTGGCCCCGACATTACGTGGGAGGACCTCCCCTTGGTGAGGGGACAAGCCCTGCCTGGCTTGCTTCCTGGATGTCTCCTCCCTCTGGTGGTCCCCAGGCAGCACTGGTGGCATCCCCAGAGCTGACACACAGTGCCCCCCACGCAGCCCCATGAGGCACCCAGAGCTCAGGCGTCCCTGTGTTGATAAATTGAGCTGCTCTTCTCCATGGTTCAGGGCGTCGGGGTGGGGATGGGGCCATCCTGTGCAGCCCCCCTGTGCCTCTTAATGCCTTTTCGGCCCCGAGAGCCCGTCTGCACAGCCTGGGTTGGTCGGCCGCCTTGTCATTTAGCTGTTCCGAGCCAGCGATCAGGAGGCAGCACAAACTGTGGCATTTGCTGAGCGTAAAAATTCAATTAATTCCAGAAGGCAGATTAAATATAAGTGAGTTTTAATAATTTGCTGTAAAGTCGGAGGATTACTGTGGGCACGGGGAGGGAAGCCACACATGCGTGCTTGAGCAGGCTGGCACCATCTCGGGGATGCCAGCCAGGGTGGCTTCCTGGAGCTGCTCATTCCTCCCCGCAGGGTGCACCCCCAGCTGTCCAGTAGCCACCTTCCTGTGAGAGTGGTGTCCTGGGGGTCTCTTGGTGGAATGCTAGGGGGCAGCAGGGCACGCTGGTCCTGTCTTTGATCCCAGCCACCCGCCCTCGATTCTAGGGGTAATAGGCAGGACATGCAGTGATTCTCAGTTGGGGGGTCTCCTAGAATCCCCAGGGAGTGAGCTGTGTGTCCAGGCAGCCCTGGCCAGGTGTGCCCTGTGCCCTTTTCCCTGTCCCCCAGACTCACCTTTGCTTGCCTCCAGGGTCCTCCATAGCTGACGCCTTCCAGGTCTGGGCCCCAGTGTGGTTTTGTTGTCATAACTTTAGAAAGTAAAGCAATAGCAAGAATGGGCTGCAGACTCCTCAGATTCCAAGGCTCTTGGCCCTTCCAGGACCCCCCGCTTCCAGTGTGCGCACGCACACACACACGCACGCCTGAAGTCACACACGCAAGAACTCACACATGCTCACACATTCGCACGCAAGCTCACACCCGGGCCCTGTGCTCTCCCGGCGTGCCAGTCAGTGAGTCACCTTGCCGAGCCTCCCTAGTTCAGACGCACGTGGGATCAGGGGCTTTTCATGCCCGCCTTTTGTCTTTTCCCACTGCCAAAACACAAAAAAACAGGAGGCCTCACCCGCCCCCCATCCTCCTCCTGTCGTGCCACGAGAAATGAGGCCTGACCCAGAAAAGGCAATTGGTGGAGGGGCTGTCTGGAGCCTGCCTCCCCGGCGGCCTCTGCTCCCGGGGAGGGGAGCGAGGGAAAGGAGGCAGGCAGCTTTTATGTAAAGACAGTGATGGTCCAGTGAGTACAAAACGCTGTTTCAAAGCCAGCGTTCATCACTACCACTTCCCACTGCGATCTCCATAGATTTCTTTGTCTCCTTCAATTGGCCCTAATTATGGAGCTGGAGGCTGCCTGATCAGTTTCATTCTTGTCATGAAATCCTGAGGGCACGCATGGGGACGGGGACACAGGCTTGCCAGCTGCACAGCCCGCAGACTGGCCTTGGGTCTTTGTGTGCGTGCGTGCGGGTGCGTGGGCCCCTGTCTGGAGACCCGCTTCCTCCCCCTCTGCGTGTTCTCCGAGATGCCAGGCTGGTTGGGGGCCCTTGGCTCCCCTCTTCTTGGGCAGGAGGGAGTTCCCAGTGGGCCTCCCAGCTGAGAACTGGCTAGCTGGGATGTGCATATGGTAGGCAGGCTGGGATGCTGGCTACCACCAACATGAACACCTGCAAAGATGAAAGCCACAGCCAAGCGTAGCACGCCCCGCCTTCCCTCCACGCTGCCTCTAATGCCCTAATTATGCCGTGTTTGTTTCAGTAATTTACACTCTCCGGGTACTGATCCATCAATAATGAATGTATTACCTGTCTCGGTAAGGTTTGGGAGATCCGGGATGCTGCTTTAAAAACGCCTGCAAAGCAGTAGGATCAGGGAGGTGGAGCAGCTGCCCCCACCCCTTCCCCTCCCCTCACAAGCTCTTTCTCAGATGGCAGCGTTATTTGGCGAAAGCCATCTGAGGCTGGTACTTGGTACCGCTTTTCCGTTCCCCCTCCGTTTTATGCCTTTTTAATATTTAAAACCATCATTGGGCTGAACGATAAAATTCTTTCAAATCAAATTTTATCCTTCAGTCTCATGCTTTGGCTTCCCTCTGGCCAGAAAAGTTGGTGGGAGCAGCTCGGCTGAACAGGGTGTGGGGGTGGCTCTGCGGGACGGAAGCTCGTGCCAAGGTGCGGGTGCCAAGACCCCTGCCCCCTGCACTCCTTCCCCCACCCCCTCCAGCCCCATCCACAACCTCCAAAGAGGCAAACCGTGGGACCGCCTAGCCCGGGTTGTCACAGTGACGGGACACGCCATAGATGGCAAGGGAAGTCCAAAGACCTCTCGTCTTCCAAGGCCAAATCCAGTGTCTGAGGCGGGAGCTTTCACTGATGAGAAAGAAAAGTTGTGAGGACATTTTTTAAAAGGTGAAAAAAAGAGGCGTGATCAGCTGCTGAGCTGTGCCGCTTTCCACCTGCTGTTGTCTCCGGCGAGGCCACAGAGGAAGGGGCAATAAAAATGTGCCTGGCCTGTGGGAGCCCCTACCCCAGCTCTGCCTGCCACGCTGCGTGTCGCCACCGTCTGGGGTCCAGAGGCTTCTACTCATTGCTCCCCGAGGGCTCCAGGGACCAGAGGCCCAACCAGGATGGCTCCAAGTCCTGCCCTCATGCCAGGCTTCCAGAAGGGCCCACTGTGCCTGGGGACCTGCCTTTTCTCTTCCCTTGTTGGTGGTTCTTCTGTGTGGCAGCTGAGAGGGCATTTTCAGGGTGCCCATGCATGGCCCCTGAGCTTGGAGGCCTGTGCCACAAGACCCCATGGAGCATGCCCAGGGCAGCAGGACTCTTCTGTGCCACTCACAGTTTCTCCAGACGCTCGCTTTGGCACCTGGTTGGTTTTGGGGGTTTTCTCTGCCCAGCTGTGTCTCCATGTGGGGGGAGGAGGGGAGACTTTTCTGCCCTGTCCCAGCCCAAGTTTTAGACGCCTCCCATCGCTGCAGTCAGTCGCAGGACTCCGGGGCCCAGCCTGGTTCTGGCACTTTACCCTCATGACCGTGAGCAAGTGCCCTCCCTTCTCTGGGCCTCAGTTTCCTTTGTGTAGAGCTGACGGTGATGACACCAGCATTGACCCACCCTGAGAGCTTCCCAGGGAGGGTCCGAGTGAAGTGTCTGATCCACATACACTTCCTCTGGCTGCAGGTACGACCTGGAGCCGGCGTCAGGAGTGTGGACTTGGAGCCAGCCTGCCTGGGGTCACTTCTGCCTCTGACGGTTGTTAGCTATGTGATCTTGGGCAAGTCAGCCAACCTCTCTGTGCCTCAATTCTCTCACTTGTAAAGTGGGGATAGCAGAAGAGCCTGCATCTTGGTGGGAGGTGCAGGTTCACCCCACGGCTAGCTCCCACTGAGGGATTGGGGGGAGGGTCTGGTCCAGGCAGGCCTCTCCCCGACTGGGCCGTCCGTTCCCTGCGTCTCTTGCATCCTCCTCCTGCTGTGTGCATCTGTCTCTGTGTCCAGATTTCCCCTTGTTAGAAGGACTCCCGTCATTGGGTTCAGGCCCACCCTACCCCAGTGTGACCTCATCTGAACTAATTAATTCCATCTGCAATGACCCTGCTTCCAAATAAAGGCACATTCTGTGGCACTGGGGGTTAGGACCTCAGCGTATGAATTTGGGGGACACAGGTCGGCTCGTGATATCAGTGTTGCCTTGGACAGAGGGGCCCTGGCTGGAGTGCCTTTCTCCATGGGGTTCCCGAGTGAGTGCGGGAGGGGCAGCCCCTCTCCTTCAGCCCGGTGCCTCTGATCTCACCTCCCTGTGGGCTCCTCCCGAAGGCTGTTTCTTGAGCGCCATCATCGGTTGGCCCTGGTGTGTTTGCTCTCCAGGGGCTCCCAGGATGGATCTAGTCCCTCCGGGGAGCTGGCCCACACCAGCTGTCCCACTGCCAGGCTGCATGGCCAAGAGTCGAAGCATTTGCTCCTACAACGTGCTCACAAGCCCCCTGCACCCCCGACTGCCCTGCTCCGTGGCTTCCCATGTGGAAAACATCACCCCTCCCACCTCTGAGGGCAGCGGTATGAGGCCCCCATCCACAGCCCCAGCCCGGAGGGCCCTTTTTTCCTGGGCGGCAGGAAACCCTGGAGCCTGGTCTCTCCTCCGTGCCCCCAGGCCCCCCTGCAGCACCCCCTACTCCCCCAGTCCAGGCTAGCTCAGTGCAGAAGGCACAGTAGCTAACTTTCGTATTTTAAATAATTCCAGCACGCAGCGCGGGAGGAGTAAGTGCCCACAGCTGCTGGGGGCTGGATGGAGCTGTTTTGATTACACTACCGCGGTTGGGAGTGAGGGTTGGTTAAAGGCTGTTTCCTTGCTAGGCTCACATCACCCCTCTAAGGCACGGAACTGTGTGTGTGGTGGGGGCACCTCCGTCTCTTGTCACATGGAGGAGACAGAAGTGGGATGGACCTCGGCCTCAGGCTGGAGGGGTGCAGGGTGCTGGTCTCAGTGTGGGCACCCTGGTCTGAGGATGAAACCCCCACCCCCGGCGGCGTCTGGAGGGCCCGGCATGGGGAAGATGAAAACAGGAAAGAGCGGGAGGGAGAAATAAAGGGGAAAACGGCGCTGTGGAGCCCCAATTGCTAGCAGATGGTGCTGGTATTAGGAAAATGAAAATACACGCAGTAAATTTGCTACTTGCCAGTGTTAATTTCTTATCCCAAGGTAAAACCTTCCCCCTGGCCCTGGCCATGCCATCTGCATGTTCATAAAACACATCACAGCAGAACTGATCATGAGGCGGTGCGCATGTGGGGCTCCGGGTGGTCAGGCTCCAGAGTGGGAGGGCGAGGGGCACCGCGCACCTGCTGGGCTCCTGGGGACGCACGGGGGGCTTCGCACCTTCGGCCCAGGTAGACCTAGGTATGAACCTGGGCGAGGTTGGGGCTTGTCAGTTCAGCCCAGGCCCCTTTGGTTTTACCCCATCACTGAGCAGAGGCCAGAGCATGGTGTGCAAGGACCCAGGAAGGTTCTGCCACTGAGAACCCTCTCCTGACCCAGCTGCTCCTCAGGGAGCCAGTGCTTGAGGGCCGGATACTTAGTCTGGGTTGAAAAGAAAACGTTGCAGGACTGTTGTGCTGGATGGTAAAGAGCCTGTTCCTCGCCTTCCCTACCCACAAGCTTCCCGGACCCTTGGCCCCTCCCCCTGACCATCCCATGACTGGGCAGTGAAAGAGTTAAGGTTTTGCAGGACAGGCAGGCCCGACCCTGCTTCAGCCCCTGCCTTGCTGGGCTGGTTGTTAAATGTGACGTTACCCCTGTGGATGCCCTCCGTCATCGTGATTGGCCACCTGGCGGTCCCTGTCCCCCATCTTTCTACAGAGGAGGCAGTGCCTCTGCGTCCTCCTCTTTCCAGAGGCCAGGGGATTCACTACTGCACCCACACCCCACCTTTTTTTTTTTTTCTTTGAGATGGAGTCTCACTCTGTTGCCCAGGCTGGAGTGCAGTTGCGTGATCTCGGCTCACCGCAACCTCCGCCTTCCAGGTTCAAGCAGCTCTCCTGCCTCAGCCTCCTGAGTAGCTGGGATTGCAGGTACGAGCCACCACACCCAGCTAATTTTCATATTTTTAGTCGAGACAGGGTTTTACCATGTTGGCCAGGCTGATCTCAATCTCTTGACCTCGTGATCTGCCTGCCTTGGCCTCCCAAAGTGCTGGGAGTAGAGGCGTGAGCCACCACGCCAGGCCTGCACCCACCCCTTTGTGGTCAGGCGATGCTATCCTCACCAGCTTCACCTCACTGGGGTGACACCCCACCCCCCGCCCCAGCTGGCTTCTTGCATCTCACTCAGTTTTCTACTAGTAGGACAGGAGAGGGCTGGCCGGCCAAGTATTGTACCCACTGCTGGCTGCCACCAGCTTCCCAGAATGCAGCGTCCCCTGCGTGGCATCGGCCACTACCAGCCTGGCTGCTCTTGAGGCGGTCCTTGGGCCTTGAGAGGGGCAGCACATGCTCGCTGGCTGGCTGCTCCCCCTTCCCTGCTGGGGGCCTTGGGGGACCCGTGTCCCAGCCTGGGCCTGCTAGGCTGCTAATTACCAGTGTGGGAACGGTTTTATGATCCTCAAGCGCCCTGAAAGAGCCCCCCACATCTGGTCAATTAATGCTGAATCTGTAATTCGGATGACATACAACCCCGGCCAGTGCTCCAAATGAGGCGATGAAAGAAAGGGCTCTTCTCCTGCCTCGCCAAGAACAAGCTAAAGCGGGGGAGTCGTTCTTTCTCAGGATGGATAGGCCCTGTCCGTGACCTTTGCTGGGACGAGAAGCATTATCAGGAATATTTCTGTATTGCCCGACTTGGTGGGCTGCATAAATCTCCTGTCAACGCGGGCAGGCGCCGAAATCTGTGGTGGCAATTATTAACAAGGAACACTTTCTGGGAGAGAGGAGGGCCTTTGTCAGGGGGGCTTGGGGAGGCTGGGGGGGCCGGGGACAGCCCAGATAAGCACCCGCAGTCTGCCACCTTCTGAACGACCCTCAGCCCCTGTACTTACTGCCCCTGGGGGGGCGGTGGACAGCCGTGCACAGCTCTGGGGGAACGGAGGCCCCCGGGGACTTACACATGTTCACACACACAGTGTCTCGCATTCATACTCGCACGTGTTCACAATTCCCGAACACAGTATCTCACATTCACACACATGTTCACACACAGTATCACATTCACACATTCACAAAGTATCACATTCACACGTGCAGTAGCTCACATTCACACGCAGCTCACATTCACACACATGTTCATGCAGTATCACATTCACTCACACATGTTCACCTACTAGCTCACATTCACACACATGTTCACACACAGTATCATTCACACTGACACAAGTTCACACCCAGTATCTCACATTCACACACACATATCTCGCATTCACACTCACATGTTCACACACAGCATCTCACATTCACACAGTATTGCATTCATACTCACAAATATTCACACACACAGTATCCCATATTCACATACGCAGTATCTCACATTCACACTTACCCATGTTCACACGCACAGTATCTCATATTCACACTCACACATGTTCACACACACAGTATCTCACATTCACACTCACACATGTTCACACACACAGTATCTCACATTCACACCCATATTCACATACACAGTATCTCATATTCACACCTACCCATGTTCACACACACAGTATCTCAGATGTTCACAGATACAGTATCTTATTCGCACTCACACATGTTCACACAGTATCTCATTCACACTCACATGTTCACACACAATCTCACATTCACACCTATATTCACATACACAGTATCTCACATTCACACCTACCCATGTTCACACATGCAGTATCTCATTCGCACTCACACGTTCACACTGTATCTCACATTCGCATTCAAACATGTTCACACACGGCATCTCACATTCACACTTACCCTTGTTCACACAGTATGTCACATTCACACCCACCTGTGTTCACACAGTATCTCACATTCACACATCTTCAGACACACAGTATCTCATATTTACACTCACACATGTTCACACACACAGTATCTCACATTTGCCCTCACCCACGTTCACACA
>NW_022436955.1:28999710-29006729 GCF_009761245.1 Sapajus apella
CCTCACCCACGTTCACACACACAGTATCTCACATTTGCCCTCACCCATGTTCACACACATAGTATCTCACGTTCTCACACATAGTATCTCACATTCACAGTCACACACACATGTTCATACTCATACATCTGAGGGTGGGGTACACTCCTGCATGCTAGGAGGGCCATGGGCAGTCCTGACTTCCAGGCTCCAAATCCTTTCCTTTCTGGTATCCCCAAGTACCCCATCTCTCCCCTCCCTCCCTCCCTTCTTTCTGTCCAGCTGGGGACTTTTCAGCCCCTGCCCCCACCTGCTTCCTAGCAGGCGGTAAGAGGAGTGTTGCCAACCATTCTGCACCCCAGACCTCTCACCCGGGCATGGGAGACCCAGGATGCCACCAGAGCACCTGTTGGGGTCGGGAGGGTTGAGGGGTGCTTCTAGCTCAGGTGGGGCCTGGTTTCTCAGCTGTGGATGCAGGTGGAGAGGGCTGTGGACCTTAGACCCCTGGACGTTGGGCAGAGCCTGGATGCTGGGTGGGCAGGGCCTAGGCTGGGTAGGAGTGTTGGCATGGATGGGACAAGGCCTGGGCATTTTTGGAGGAACTCCAGAGGAGCCATGGCAGGAACCTGGCGTGTTGACTTTCTCTGGCGTCTCTGGAAGGTGGGGGGGTCCCTGGTATTTGTTTACCAGTTTTCCAAGTGGAAAACATTTCTGAAGCATCGTGCATGTGTGTGATCCAGTGTTTGTGAGTGTGCATGCGAATGTGTGTGAATGTGAGTGACTACGTGTGATGTGTGCAAATGTATGTGTATGGAATGCGAATGTAAATGTGAGACATTGTGAGTGTGTGTGTTTGAAAGCGTGAATGTGACTGAATGTATGATTGCACGAGCATGTGTGATGTATGTGTGATTGAATGTGCGTGAATGTGTGAGATGGGTGTGAACGTGTGTGAATGTGTGAACATGTGAGTGAACCTGTGTGAGATACTGTGAACATGTGACTGAGACATTGTGTGTGAATGTGTGATTGTGAACCTGAGTGAGCATGAATGTGAACATGTGTGAATATAAGAGAATGTGTGAGTGAACATGAGACTGTGAATGTGAGAGTGATTGTGTGGTGTGTGTGTGAATGTGAGATATTGTGTGATTTGTGTGAATGAATGAGCATGTGTGATACTGTGTGTGTCAATGTGTGGACCTGCCTGTGAATGAGTGTGAGAGCGTGATTATGTGAGCATGTGTGACATTGTATGAATGTATGGGCCTGCATGTGAATGAGTGTGTGTGCGTGTGTGACATTTTGTGTGTGTGTTTGCTCGTGAATGCATGGGCCTGTGTGTGAATGAGTGTGAGCATGTGTGATTGTGTGACCACGTGTGATATGTGAACATGTGTGAGACAGCGTGTGTGTGTGGGAGGGGCTCAGTGTGTGTGGAGCATGTCTGGCCGTCCCTTTGTGGGAGAAGGAGGTGTCGGGCTCCCACCTGGCCACGCTGCACCGCCGTTGGGCTCTGTGAGCCTCCACAGCTCGCTCTGCCTCTTGGGGCCTCTCTTCCTTACTGTGAAATGGGAACCCTGTTTTTCCCAAGGCTGGCCGAGGATTCTTGGGATGATGCTCGGGCTGTGCTCGGTGCTGACGTGTGATGGAGGGGGCACATCTGCTCTCAGAGCTGGACCAGAGGCAGCCCACAGCTGTGTGCCCTCCAAGGGAGCAGGGCGTCTGGCATTTGAGGTATGTGTTCCGATGGCCACCCTGCCCTTTCTGCCTTCCTCTTGTTCATGTGGGAAGAGATGCTAGGGCAGAGGGCATCGGGACTTACAGAGCCCCTGACATTGGTGGCAAAATTGGGGTCCTTCCCTGTAGTCCTAGCAGAAGGCCCACGGCTTTCCTCAGATCCTGAGAACAGCGCCTGACCCTGGGGTGGAGGCGTAGGGGCCCCATGGGGCGCTCCTGGTTTATTTCCTGGAGGTACTCAGGAATTCAGTTGTTTAGCTGTACTTTTCTCTCCTGTTGCTACCCTGTCACCCCAGACTGCATTAGAACTGAGCGCCCCAACTTAGAAAGTGGGGAGATGAGGATGGTCAGTTTGGGCTAAGAGAAGGGAGATTTGGGAGCCTGGTGTCCCTAACTTTTCTCCCCTGACTCAAATGCAGGCGGAGCCTTGGTGGGAATGGGTTCTTTGCAAACAGAGCCACCCTTTCCTCCTCGCAGCCTTGCTGGCTCAGGGGCGCGGGAGAGGGATCCTGGAGGCGGTCACCTGGCTGTCGGCAGGGCCCCCCGTGGCAAGACAGACGTCCCCGTCTGGCCCTGAGATGGGCATGGGCTAGCCTGCGGGCATGGGCTGGTGGGGCTGGGGGCTCCTGGCTGCAGGCAGACCGGCCACTCAGGGTCTGGACCTCACCGGGACTCCACAGGCTCCTTTTCAAAACCAACCCTTGTTCTTTATAGGAGAAGCATTTCATTCCTTCTTTCACTCCCTCATGGACAGCCAGGGACTGTCCTGGGTGCTGGGAATTCACCACCAATGAAAGAGAAAAATCCTGTGTTCCTGGAGCCGACTTTCCAGAGCAGCGTTGTGTCCTGGAACATTCTATAGTAATAGAATGTGCTAGATTGGCAATGCCCAAATCGAGAGCCTCCAGTCGCATGTGGCCACGGAGTGCTCAGAATGTGGCTGGAGCAGTGAGGAATGGATGCTCTCGTTTTATTTAATTTTAATTCATGTCAGTTTAAAGCTAAGTAGCACCTGCGGCCAGGGGCACCCTGGTCAGCACAGAGCTGGGGGAGAGCGCCGCGTGAGGAAGAGCTTTGCTGTGCAGATCGCTCTTTTTTTCTTTCTTTGAGATGGAGTCTCTCTCTTGCCCAGGCTGGAGTGCTGTGGCGTGATCTTGGCTCACTGCAACCTCCACCTCCTGGGTTCGAGTGATCCTCTTGTCTCAGCCTCCCAAGTAGCTGGGACCACAGGTGTGCGCCACCACGGCCAGCCAATTTTTTTGTTTGTTTGTTTTGAGATGGAGTCTTGCTCTCTTGCCCAGGCTGAAGTGCAGTGGCATGATCTCAGCTCACTGCAACCTCTGCCTCCCAGATTCAAGTGATTCTCCTGCCTCAGCCTCCCAAGTAGCTGGGTTTATGGGTGCCCGCCACCATGCCTGGTTAATTTTTGTATTTTTAGTAAAGACGGGGTTTCACCATGTTGGCCAGGCTGGTCTCGAACTCCTGACCTTGTGATCTACCCACCTCGGTCTCCCAAAGTGCTGGGATTACAGGCGCAAGCCACCAAGCCTGGCTGATTTTTGTATTTTTTTTTGTAGAGACGGGGTTTCGCCATGTTGCCCAAGCTGGTCTCTTAACTGCTGACCTCAATTGATCCACCCACCTCGGCCTCCCAAACTGCTGGGAGCCACATGTGAGCCACCGTGCCCAGCCTGTGCAAATTTTCTTTGCTGACCCCGGTTGCAAGTCACAGGAACCTTCACACGTGTCTGGGAGGGTTTTGCCTGGGTACTTGCAGGGGTGGGGCGGGAGGAGCCTTTCTACCTGTGGCCCCCTCCTCTGCTTAAACAAAGCAGATCCAGAATATCACTCCAGGAGGGTGCAGCCCCTCAGGGATGGGGGTCTTTATGACGTTGCTTTTTATGTTTAATTTCCACCAGAGCTTGGCACTTCAGGGAAGCCTGAGACACAAATATGCGACAGTTCCTGCTCTGCCGTTTACAAGCTGTGTGACCTTGGGCAGGTTACTGAACCTCTCTGTGCCTCAGTCAACAGAGTTGGCGATGGCACCCCTCACAGACCTTTTGGAAGGCTTAACTGGATGAGTCACCCTAAGCATTCAGAGCAGTGTGGGTGGGGGTGCTCTGTGTGGAGGAGACCAGGGGGTGCCTGGACACCCTCATGGCCGCCTCTCTCTCTAGCCCCCACTGCCTTTGTTCAGCCAACTTTGGGAGAGTTGGATTGGATTTGGCTTTTGGAGAGCATCACCCCATCTTTTAGAGCTGCGGGGAAGTGGAGGAATCATCCTTTCTAGGCCTTTTGTTTGGAAAGTGAGCCCAGAGACCACAAGTGACCTGGCTGGCATCACACAGCTGCTGGGTCAGTCACAGAGCTGGGGGCAACCACGGGCGTCCCGGTCTACCAAGTGGGTCATTGTGGTGGCTGCCAACTACCTGACCAAACCTGGTCCTATGGGGCAGCTCTCACCATGGGGCAGCCAGCAGGAGGAACGGGCCCAGGTCGCCCCGCCCCACCCCTCCACAGGAGAGAGTGCCCTGGCTCCACCGGGCCCAGCATAAGCTCTGGAGGCCGCAGGGTGCCTCCCGTCCGGGGCCGGGCAAGGCTGGCTCTCTCAGGGCTGGTCAGGTCAACTGCCTTGATTTCCCTCTCCCAGAGGCCTGATGCCATTATTCAGGGGCAGCTTGAGGGAGGCTGCAGTTCCCACCACCTCCTCCCATCCTCGCCTCCCCTTCCCTGCTTCTCCTTCTCCTTCCTGACCCCCTGGCCCTCCTGGCCCTCCCCAGCCCAGCCCCTTAGCCTCCCCTTGCTCCCACCCCCCCTCCCATCCCCCGCCCCGGGGCTGCCCTGTGCTAGCGCCTGCCTGTGTGAATGTCTAATCTCCAATTTTATTCGCTGGGCTCCAGCCCATTTGCATAATCCACACAGTCACCCTGGTTTTAATTGCCCACAACTCTGCAGAAAGATCATGTGGTTAAGTGGTAAATCATAATTAGATAAATAATTGGTTTGGCCACAGCAAGCTGCTTTTGTTACACCTGCCATCTGCTGGACCCGTTTTTTCTTCTGGCCAGAACAATGCGGTTCTGATGACAGAGCATGCTGCTTCTCTCGTCTGGGGGAGGCCGGAGGGGGTTGAATGGAGGGGCTCGGAAGCGGAGCCTGGAAAATTGCCCAGTTGCTGGGGTCCGCGCCTGGCCTGTGCCTCCCTCTCTCCGAGCGGGCGCGCCACACACTCCCCATTCATTACCCGGCTTGGTTAATGCATCAGAGTGGCAAATTTGACTTCTTTGCAAAAAAGGGAGGGAGGGGAGGGGCCTTGGGGAGGAGGGGGACCAGCCAGGGCTGCCCAAGGCCCGGCCTGCCTGGCAGTTGTCGGGTGGCCCTGACGGGCCAGGGCAGGAGGCCTGCTGTGGAGGGCCTGGGTCCAATCCCTGGGGGGTAGGGGGGCCGGAGGGGACAGGCGGGCAGGGGTTGGAACCGCCAGACCTCCCTGCCCTGCCACGGTCAGCTTCTCCATCTGCTCTCCACTGAAGGCTCTTTATTTTCCATGCCTCAGGCCCCATCTGTGAGCTCTGAGTCTCCAAGGGAATTGCAGCTCCTGGGCTGGATGGCTCGCCTGGCCAGGGCCTTCCTCCGGGCTGCTGGCCTTCATGCTGTCCCTCCAGTGAGCTCCTGGCCCCTAGACACCAGGAACTGTTTGAAATTGTCCCTCCTTCATTGCCTCCCTCACACACGCATGCATTCATTCATTCACTCAGCAAACGCCCACGGAGCCTCTTCCTACGTGAGAGTGCAGGTTCTAACTTTGTCCCCGTGGGTCAGACGCCCGCTGTGTGATGTGAGCAAGGTTCTCAGCCTCTCGGAGCAGGATTCTTCCTCTGTAAAGCAGGAGTCGTTATTGTCCCTGTCTGATGGGCTTGTTAGGAGGATCAAAGACAGGATGTGGATACAGTCAGTGTGGGGACACCTGCACTAAATACATGCGCAGTGCCTGTGGTTGGCAGGTGCGTGACTGCTGGTCATGCCTGCTCCTGGGGAGGGCACCGTGCCACTCGCCTTGGCCATCGTTGGAGGCCCATGAGGCTGTGCTGAATGCGCAGATGGAAGAGGTACCAAGTGCCGTGGGAAAGGCCCAGGATTGAGAAGCCTTGGAAATAAACAAGGGGGCGTGGGTGGAGGGCAGAATGGCAGCGGGGGAGGGCAGGTCCTCTGCGGCCCGCACAGGCCAGGGCATTCCTGACTCTGTTGCGTTCAGAGCAGCAATGCATGGCCCTGCTCTGTCCCCTGCATCCCCTCCAGACGGTGTTCTCTCCTGGAAGTGCTGCCGAGGCCTCACAGGCTGCCCTGAGTGTCTTTATTTCCTGTGGTCTTCTAGCATTTGCCTCTGGAGAAGCTGAGAAAGCATCCTTTCTCTTTGGGAGCCCAGCTTCTCCTTTTCAGTTCGATAGAGGCTGCTGGAATGCTCGAGGCCCCTCTGTGGAGACGAGAGACCTAGGTTTGCTGGGAGGGTTGTGCCTCCCGGCCAAAAACCTCTCAGGGTGGATGGCTGGCTCAGAGACCTCATGGTCTTGTTGATCAGGAAATGCTAGAATGTTCCTTCCTGAAAACCTACTGATGCCTGTTAAGAAACCTCTGTGACACATTCCAAGTGCTCGGGATTTCGTAATGTCAGATCTCTTCAGTGTTTTAACATTCATCCATCACCTACCCATCTACGTTTCATCAGTCCGTCCGTCCTTCCTTCCTTCCTTCCACCCATCCACCCTCCATCTGCCCAGCCACCCACCTATCCGCTCATTCGTCTACCCATCCCCACGTTCGTGCACTTTTTCTTCTGTCCATCTCCATACTCATCCATTCACTCATCCACCCAGCCAGCCATCCATCCTTCTATCCACCCACCCATTCTTTCATCTACCCACCATTCCTCCATTTATGTACTCATCCATCACCCGTCCATTCCATCTACCCACTCATTTATCTACTCACCCGTCCTTACATCCATCCACCCACCTACTCACCTCCCCACCCATGCATCCACCCACCCATCTATCCACCCACCCATTCCTCCATCCACCCGAACCCATCTATCCCTCTACCCACCCATCCATTCATTCACTCATCCATCCACCCACCCACTCATTCATCCACCTGTTCCTCTGTCCATCCCCACACCCATGCATTTACTTACCCACCCAGCCATCTATCCATCCATTCATCCATTCCTCCATCCACCCACCCATTCTTCCATCTACTCCTGAACACATCTGTCCCGCCACCCATCCACCCACCCATTCCTC
>NW_022436955.1:29006829-29092858 GCF_009761245.1 Sapajus apella
ATTCCTCCATCCACTCCTGAACACATCTGTCCCGCCACCCATCCATTTACCTACCCATTCCTCCATCTACCCCAAATCCATCTGTCCCTCCACCCATGCATCCACCCATCCACTCACCCATCTACCAATTCACCCATCCACTCACCCCTCCATCCACCCCTGAACCCATCCGTCCCTCCACCTATCCACCCACCCATTCACCCATCCACCCATTCACCCATCCACCCACCCATTCCTCCATCCACCCCTGAACCCACCCACCCACCCACCCATTCACCCATCCACCCATTCATCCATCCACCCATTTGCCCATCCACCCACCCATTCCTCCGTCCACCCCTGAACCCATCTGTCCCTCCACCCATCCATCCACCTATTCACCCATCCACCCACCCATTCCTCCGTCCACCCCTGAACCCATCTGTCCCTCCACCCATCCGTCCACCTATTCACCCATCCAGCCACCCATTCCTCCGTCCACCCCTGAACCCATCTGTCCCTCCACCCATCCATCCACCTACTCACCCATCCACCCACCCATTCCTCCGTCCACCCCAGTACCCATCTGTCCTTCATCCACCGTCTCTCTGTAGTCCCCCTGTTTAGTCTAAAGGTGGGCTCTTTTCTCTGGCAGAGACTGGCTGCCTCACCCGCTGCTGCATCACAGCTGGAAGGAAGCCAGATCAATGTGGCAAAACCCTGTTTCTACTAAAAACACAAAGATTATCTGGGCGTGGTTGCACACACCTGTAATCCCAGCCACTTGGGAGGCTGAGGCAGAAGAATGGCTTTATAATTTTTTTTTTTTTGAGGTGGCGTCTCCCTCTGTCAAGCAGGCAGAGGGTCTCACTGCTGCAGTGCAGCTGTGAGATCAGAGTTCACTGCCTCAGCCTCCTGAGCTCAATCAGTACTCCCACCTCAGCCTCCCAGTAGCTGGGACTACAGGCATGCACCAGCACGCCTGGCTAATTTCTGTAGAGATGGGGTTTTGCCGTGTTGCCCAGGTTGGTCTCAAACTCTTGGGCTCACGTGTTCTGCCTGCCTCGGCCTCCCAAAGTGCTGGGATTACAGGCATGAGCCGCTGCGCCTGGCCGGATTCTTTAGTAACTAAAAGATGGGCCACCTTCAGCCATTACTGGTCTGAGGTTAGATCTTTTTGCATTCTCCCTATAGGAGAATGAGCTGGGAATCTGATTTGAATGTTGATCTTCTCTGCTGCTGTGTGACTAATTCTGGTGTTTAACCTTTCTGGCCGGTAGAGATCGGCCCTGAGGATATTCAGAAGGGGTGCGTTGCTTCTTTTGGAGTGGTAGAGAGGAGAGTGGAAAATGGAACATAAAACGCCAAAATGACTGGCGCACTGAGAGACGCGACACCTAGGAACCTGACCCTGGACGGCCTCAGGGAGAAAGTGTATCCCATCTGGAGAAAACAGTGTGAGGCAAGGATGTCTTTCTCTCTCTGTCTTTCTCTTTTGGGCTCGAGGTTTGGTTGGTTGGTTGTTTTTTTCACTTTCTCATCTCTCAGCAGAGGAGAGGATGGACAAGAGGGCCCACAAGGTTCTTTGCAGCTGGCTCCTGCTCTCTGGGACCCATGTGCTGTGCGTGGGTTTGCCAGCACCCAGATGTGCAGGGCAGTTCAGGCGGGCTGCCCATGAGAGCTTGTCCCCGCGCCTCGGTTAGACCTGTCTGCCGGCATCAGCTTTCGGAGGTGCCCAGCACGGTCCCAGAGCCGTGTGTCTGGCTCTCCGTGCTCGGTATCCTACCTCCAAATTATACATATTAGAAACCAACTTTGGCCGGGCACAGCGGCTCATGCCTGTCATCCCAGCACTTTGGGAGGCTGAGATGAGTGGATCATCTCAGTACAGGAGTTCGAGACCAGCCGGGACAACATGGCGAAACCCCGTCTCTACCAGAAAATTAGCGGGGCATGGTGGTGTGTGTCTGTAATCCGAGCTACTTGGGAGGCTGAGGCACGAGAATTGCTTGAGCCCAGGAGACGGAGTTTGTAGTGAGCCAAGATTGCGCCACTGCACTCCAGCCTGGGTGACAGAGTGAAACGGTGTCTCAAAAAAAAAAGAAACCAACTTTGATCTTTCCGAGATTGCCAGTGCACTTGACAATGAACGCACTTACGAAAGCACGACACTCCAGATAGCTGAGCAGGGGCGTTTCATCTCTCGTGCTTGGACCCCACGCTCCCAAAGGCAAGGGAAGTGCCTTCCGGGCAGCCGGACAAGGAGGGGAGGCTCCAGGCCAAGTGGGTCCCCCAAGTAGGCATGGGACAAGGGCTGCATCCCCCAACTGTTGAGTGCTGGGAGGTAGCTTGGCTGCTTGGACCTTGGCTGTCACCTCTTCCAAAAGTGCTGTCCAGATGGGCCTCGTGGCGCTGGCCTCCCGTTTGTGTCTGTAGCCCCTGGATGAGGAGGTGGCCCCTTGTTGGCTGGAGCAGGGACCCGTGGCCTGTGATCAATGACAAATCCCACAGGCGATGATGGGAGCATCGGGCAGTGGGTGGCACGAGACACTGCCAAGCCACAGGCCCCGCTCTGTACCCTCCTCTCTCCTCCTCCCCTTAATTATTTTTCTTAGATGTTGTGAATTCAATCTTCCAATAATCGCAGGAGACGTCTTCGGGTAAGGCCCGCTCACATCTTCATGCGCCAATAGAAGTTGTTAAATGAATCATGTCGACTTACACTAGGGACCCAATTCTCTCTGAATATAATTCCCCTTTGAGTTACTCGGAGCTTCCTGGGGAAACCATAAAAATAATAAACACGTCTCGATATCAGAGGTTGGTGATGCTGCTTCAGATTCTTTTGGAGAGAGAGGCGGGGGAGGATGAATAAATTACAGTTAATTTCTAAAAGAGGATCATCCCACAGGCCAGATGATGAGGTGAGCTGGCGTCACGGGGTGGTGCTCCAGGCCGAGCCTGAGGGCACCCCCTGAGAGTCGGGACAGGGGCCCCCTGTGGACAGTGCTGGTTCCTGGGCTCCACAGTGGACATGCCCCCAGTCTGGAATGTGGGTGACGGAGGTGGGGGTGGTGACATGGGACCAGCCGGTTCTTGTGCAAAGTGAAGGTTGGGGATTGTGAGTCAGTGGAAGTGGCGCTGGGGTGCATGTTGGGATCTGGCTTCCCGGCCACCTGTGACCTCAGCCTCTTGCATCTCACCTCTGTGGTCTTCTCTGGACCTGAGGAATTGCCAGAAACGGGCTGAGGCAGTTGGAGGAGATGGAAGAGACATTTAGCACAGGCCCTGCCCTCTCTTCCTTCCTCTTTCTCCTTCTGTCCTTCTTTTTTCTTTTTTTTTGAGACCAAGTCTCGCTGTATCTCGAGGCTGGAGTGCAGTGGTGTGATCTTGGCTCACTGCCGTCTCCAACCGTTGTTCAAGCGATTGTCCTGCCTCAGCCTCCCGAGTAGCTGGGGCTTCAGGCGCGCGCCACCACGCCCAGCTAATTTTTGTATTTTTAGTAAAGACAGGGTTTCACTGTGCTGGCCTGGCCAGTCTCAAACTCCTAACCTCGTGATTCGCCTGCCTCGGCCTCCCAAAGTGCTGGTATTATAGGCGTGAGCTACTTGAGAGTCTGAGGCAGGAGGATTGCTTGAGCCCAGGAGTTAGAGGCTGCAGTGAGCTATGATTGTGCCATTGCCTTCCAGCCTGGGCAAGAGAGACTTGCCACCTAGAAGACAAATGAGGCTGTCCCCACGGGCAGGGCTCTGAGATTCTTCCTCCCTAAAATGGGAGGGCAGCACATGTCTCCCTGGGACAGGGGCCTGGCAAGGTCCCTCCTGTGTGGGCCCCCTGAAGCCGTGCCTGGACCCCTCTTGGGTCTCTGTGGCCTCCGAGGGTGGCTGCAGGTGCCCTCCATGCATGTGCTGCCACAGCTCTGTCCAGCCAGAGACACCGGGACCTTCCTTCTGCAGGCCTGATCCATCCACGTGGCTTCTTTGAGCTGAGCCTGCTTTTAAGGTGCCACCTTGAGTTATTAACAGGGACACTCACAGATGTGGGGGCAGAGCGGTGTGGGGACTTCCCAAAGTCGAGAAGCAATTTGCTGGCTGAGCCAGGAATAGAACCTGAGCCGGGCCGCAGTCGCTCTGTGCTCAAATTGCCAGGCAGGCCGGTCTGTGCAGGGAGCGAGCGGGGCTGGGAGGAGGGGCTGGGCCTCTGCGGTGCCTCGATGCGGGCCAAGGGGAGGGGCTGGGAAGCTGTCACCCGGGCCGATGGTGAAGGCCAGGCCAAGGGCTCTCTCAAAGGCCACTGTCTTTCGTGGGAGACGAGGGTGTTTGAACTCTGGGTGAAAGCCTGCTGTTGAGAGGTGGCGGCTGTGGCTGGGCAGGCTCTGGTGTGCGTGTGTGTGCTTCTTTTAAGATCATTTGGGAGCCTTGTAAAAACACACACACACACACACACACACACACACACACACACACACACACACACACACACACACACACACACACACACACACACACACACCGCAAAAACCCAGGTGGCTCTTTGCAAAACACTCTAGCTAGGAAGCGGGGAGGGGCTGGCGTAGCGTTGCAGATGTAGGCACTCTGAGGGCTGATGAAATAAACCCATCCTTGTCAACTGGGGAAAGGCACTCAGCAATCCTGGACTAGACGGCGTGGTGTGTATCCTGCAGGAGGTTCCCGTGTCCTTTTTTGGCTGGGTTTATTTTGGGGACAGGAGGGCTGCTTGGCGCTGATGAGGGTTTTTGTCCTCCTAGGGGCTTCTTGATTTCATTTAGCTCAGTTTCCTCTTCAACAGCTCGGCTCAGTGAGCGCCTGGCAGGGAGCAAGAATGCCAAAGCCACCCCTGGGTGGGAGGAGGGAGGGTCGGCTTCCACCAGCAGGGGTTAGAGCTGCCATCCAGGAGGACTCCCTGGAGGAGGCAGATTTTTAAGCCAGGGCTTGAGGGAAGAAGAGGTTAGGGTTTGAATAAAAGAGGTGAGGCTGTGCTGGGGAGGATACAGCAGGCCCAGGGAAGGGTGTTGGGGCTGGGTGAGGCTAGAGAGACTGAGACGCTTCTAGAAGCCCGGTGCAGCCCTGAGGGCCAAGAGGGAGCCCCAGAGGCAGGCTGAGGGAGAGGGGTGGCCGGAGGGGTCGGGGGGTGTGGGCAGCAGGGGTAGGGCAGCCATGGGTGTCTGCCAGGGTCACAGCAGAGTCAGGGAACCTGGCAGCATCTTCCCAGGCACCAGCAGGGATTGCAGGGGCCAGGCCGGGGGGAAGGAGGCCTTTCAGGGCGGGAGCTCGCAGACAGAGGCCCGAGGAAGGCCAGGCCAGGCGGGAAGAGGCAGAGCACTAGCAAACAGCTAGAAACGAGGCCAGGCATGCCCCGTGGACCCCCGCCTCCAGGCTCACCTTCAGCTCGGGGCCGGCAGACACCCAGAAGGGCCACAGGCAGCTGGCTAAAATCTCAACACCAGGAACTTCTCTCGGTGAATACAACTGTCCATCCAACCTTCCCTTTTTGGATTATTTTAATTTGTGGCCAAATTATAAAGAATAAACACAACAAGAGCCAGAGCAGAGGGTTCCTAGCAGCCGTCCTGAGTGTCCCCAGGGCCCGCCTCTCCTGCAGTAGGCGAGGGCAGGTGGGGCTGCCTGGGCAGCGGAGTCTCCTCTGTCTGCCTGTGTCACTTGTCGAGGCTGCGAGTGGTAAAGGCAACTGGGATTTGATTGTCCAAGTGAAAGTTTGTGATTTTAATGACAAGCAGTAGTGTATTAATCAAGACATTTGTCAGGAGCACTGGGAGGCGGCGGGGAGGGAGTGGGAGGAGACGGCCTGGGAGAACAGAGAGTGCTGTTCTGGAAGAAGTGCCTCCGAGGCCGTCCAGGGAAGCTGCTGGCCTCTCTTGGGTTCGCAGCAAGGATGAAGTCAGAAGGCCGGGCGCATAGCGGGCACTCGACAAATGCTGATTCTGAGCAGCCAGGGCTGCTGCCAGGGCCGTGTTAGCAGCACACAGCACCCAGGGGGATTGTTTGGAGGCCGAGGCAAGGGCCAGGCAGGGAGCAGCCTGCGGACCGAGTCACAGGCCTGTGTCCCCAGCCTGTGCTATTTGATATGTAAGAGAACTTTGAAGGCTTTTAACGTGGTAGAAAATCAGGAAACAAGGACTCAGAAATAAAAGTGTCTGAGGATCCCTGGGAGACTTCTTGGGGCTAATGGAGACCTTGGGCCCTGCCAGCCTGGGGTTCTGGAGTGCCTCCTGGTGTGAGCCCACTCCCCCCACCTCGCCCCACCCACGTCTGTCCTGGCCTAGGGTGCCCAGCTGTTCCAGAACCCGCCCTCCCGGGTGCGCTGTCTGCATGTAGCCCGTCTCTGGGTGGTGACCTTGGTGGGGGTCTGTGGCGTGGTGTACTGAGTCAGCAGATGGACCAGGAAGCCACAGAAAAGCCCCGCACCCTGCCCGAGGACGGCCGCTTCGTCTTCACCAAGGAGGACAGTTCCTCCCAGGCTTTTCAGTGAACCACCCAGATTTCTGGTCCACTGGTGTCCGCGCTCCGCAGGTGGACATGTACTCACTGCTGCCACAGATGTGCCCGGCTACGGGGGCTGCCCTTGTCCTCCCCTGCTGGGGCCCTGCACACTGGCCTTAGGTCAGGGGTCCGGGACTGGGGGCTCCGTGCCCAGCTGGTGAGCCCTGCAGGTCCTGCTTCGCTGTGCCCTGCCCGGGCTGCCATCCCATCCCCTCCAGGCCTGCCAGAGTCACAGCTGGCCGCTTTCCAGGCTGCAGGAGCTGCCTTGCAGCCTTGTTTGGAGACAGGTGTGTGCCTTTCAGTGTCACGACCTCCAGCTGCTCAGAGCTCACGAGGTGGCAAGGCCTGCCCTTCTGCATGGGAGAGCCATGGGTGAGGCCAAAAATAGATCAGTGTTGGGGAGCTCAGCGGGGTGAGGGGACGTTGTCACCCCCTCCATCTCAGAGCTTGGGTCCACAGAGAGGGTGCCCTGTCCATGTGAGGGGGTGGGAGGCTGGCCAGGGAAAGTTCTCTGGAAGCAGAATGCGCTGGCGCATGGCTGGCTTCTCCGTGACCTTCAGCCTCAAATGCCCAAGGGTTATGCTCACAGCCTGGAAGGGGGTTTCCAGGGGCTGCTTCTCCTAAGGCCTGGTCTGCTTGAGGCTTCTCTGGAAACTGCAGGCCCTGCCCTGCATCTGGCCTCTCCTGGGGATAGGCAGAGGCCTTCAGATTGGATTTTTTTGTTCTGTTTTGTTTTGAGACAGGGTCTCACTCTGTCACCCAGGCTGTGGTGCGGTGGTGCGATCATGGCTCACTGCAGCCTCGACCTCCCAGACTCAAGCCCATCCTCCCACCTCAGCCTCCTGAGTAACGTGGACTACAGATGTCTACCAGCATGCCCGGCTAATTTCTTCTTTAGCTTTTGTAGAGATGGAGCCTCACTATATTGCCTAGGCTGGTCTCAAACTCCAGGGCTCAAGCGATCCTCCCTCCTTGGCCTCCCAAAATGCCGGGATTACAGGGGTGAGCCACTGGGCCCCGCCCAGATTGGATTGGTTTTATTTGAGGTGAAATTCATGTCACGTACAATTATCCATTTTAAAGGGTGCAGTTCAGCGGCATTTAGAACATTCATAATATGCAGCTCTCACCTCTGTCTGGTCCAAATCATTTTCCTTTTTTTTTTTAAATGTAATTGGTTGACGGACCTGCAAGCCTTGCAGGAAGCAGGAAGCTCACACCTGCTCAGATTCTGGGGAGGCCCAGGAAACTTACAATCATGGGAGATGGTAAAGCAGGGGCCGGCACATCAAGTGCAAGATAGAGCGACCAATGGACCACTCCAAAAGGGACTCAGAGCCATAAGCGGCCACGCGCCCCTCCCTTCCCGCAGCCCTCAGCAGCCCCTCGGCTGGCTGTTGTCTGTGGGTTTGCCCGTTGCGGGCATTTCATACAGATAGAATCCTCCAGCATGTGGCCTGTCGTGTCTGGCCTCTTTGATTCAACATCATGTCTTCAAGGGTCATCAGTTGTAGCGCGGACTGGCACCTCAGTCCTTTCTATGGCTGAGTAATAGTCCACTGTATGGATAAACCATGTTTTCTTCATCTGTCCATCATCTGATGGACAGGTAGGTTTTCACTTTTTGGCTATGATGAGCAATGCCGATAGGAACGTCTGTACGGGTTTGGCGTGGATAGGCAGGTATGTTTCACGACTCACTGTGTTTCAGGACCCTTTCTGTGGCTGAATAATTCCAGTGTACACACAGGACACGCTTTATCTCTTCCCCCGTTGATGGTCATTTGGGTTGATTGGATAATCTTTAAAGATGCAGCTTCTGACGAGGGAGGATGCTTGAGATGAGGTCAAGGCTGCAGTGAGCTCTGATGGTGCCACTGCACTCCAGCCTAGGCAACAGAGTGAGAGTCTGCCTCAAAAAAAAAAAAAGCTGCATCTCTCAGAGGGAAAGCCAGACAGGCTGCTGTCAGTGTCTTTCTTTCTCTCTGTGAATTGTTGCTGCTGTTTTTGAGACAGAGTCTGGCTGTGTCGCCCAGGCTGGAGTGCAATGGCACAATCTCTGCTCACTGCAGCCTCCGCCTCCCAGGTTAGGTGATTCTCCTGCCTCAGCCTCCCAAGTCATTGGGACTACAGGCGTCTGCCACCATGCGTGCCTAATTTTTGTGTTTTTAGTAGAGATGGGATTTCACCATGTTGATCAGGCTGCTTTCGAGCTCCTAACCTCAGGTGATCCACCGCTAGGCCTCCCAAAGTGCTGGGATTACAGGTGTGAGCCACTGCCCAGGCCTGCTGTCAGTATCTTTCTACTCAGGGAAGCCAGGGCCCCGGGTGGCCGGCCAGGCCCCACCTGCTGTCCTGCTCCCCTTGCCTTGTGACCAGCCAGTGGCCGGAGGGGCTGGGCTCATGCACCGTGCTGGTGTGATTCTTGGAGTGTATGTGACATTCCAAGGCCTCTCCTGTCTGTGGGGAGGAGAAAGGAGTTCTGCTGCCCTCATTCCAGGCCGATGTCCCAGGGCAGAAGTGGTCTCAAGTGACCGACCTCCCTGCCCGTCTGGTCTGGCGCCTAGAAGCGCTTCCTCGTAAAACTTTATTTGTACTCGCTGCTGCCCTTCCGCTTCCTCCGCAAAGGAATGCATCCCAGGCATGGGACGTGGCTGTCTCTCTCGTCTTGTCTGGTCCTCATGGGGGCAGGGGTTGCGTTCCTTGCAGGGCAGCAGCTAAGGAAACCGGTGTGTGGTGGGTGATGTGCCCTGTGCAGCAGCTTGACCCGTGTCCATCCCCCACCCAACACCGCGTGTGCTCTGCAAACCCACATTTGAACGTTTGCTCTCTGGGTGGTCACTGAATGGGGTTAACACGTCTGGCCCCGGGGTGGTAGTGGTAGACAGGGTGCTGCCTGTGGGGAGAGCCAGATGCACTGAAGGCCGCTTTGTAGGTGATCGGAAGCCTCAAGTGCCAGGCTGGGCTGACTGGCGGCCCAGGAGCTGAGACCGCATGGCTTGGACTGGAGATATTTTCCTGATGAGAAGAGAAATTGCGAGGAGGAGACACTGCTTCCCTCTGGCTGCCGGGGAAGTGGACCTGTTTCTGCTGTGGGTTCTGTCCAGTTGACATGTGTGTCCCTTGGGCTTGACTGTCACCCCCTGCCCTCCTCCTCCCTCCACCACGGAAGTTTCGGCCCCTGCCCTTGAAGGCTGCGTGGCACAGCGCCCTCCAGCAGGCTGCCAGGTAGACAGGGCTCTCGGCGTGCCGCGATTTTCTAAAAGCCTGCTAAAATAAGACCACTCAGGAACACATGCTCGCCCTGCTTTACATCACCAATGTTGACAGTAGGAGAATTTGGCCAGGTTTCTCTCAAATATGAAAAATGGGAACTAGGCATGCGAGGAAATGAAAACCTGGCATCCCCACCCCAGACAGCAGGAGCCCTGGGAAGGCAGGGCGGGCTCTCCGAGCCTCCACAACCTCATCTGGGCACTGCCATGGTGCCTGCTCACACGGCCCTGAACGCCAACCTGGTCAGGTGCCCTCACACAGCCACGCCGTCTGGGTGTGTGGAGGACGGGGCAGAGAGCTTCAGGCCACCGGAGGAGGTTCCTGGCCAAACGTCTGCTTGCCAGGAAGGGGGCCACTTTCCCACTGAGTCTGCCCTCCACTGGGCCCTGGAGCTTCTGGGTGACCTGGGAGAGGGGCAGGTTGTGGAGAACAGCTGAGCCAGACCCTCCACCAGGGTGCAGGACCCGGCCCGGATGCCCTACGATGCCCCTGGCTTGCCTTTGGCAGCCCTAGTGGACGTGAGCTCTTTTCAGGATTTCAGACCCCTAGATGGTTGCACTTGACCAGGGCTGTGCGGCTAGCAGGGGCCGACTTGACCCCAGACAGAAACAGGGCAAGGGGCATGTGTGTGGGCGGACTCACTGGTGGCAGAAGGGTGCAAAACTCCAAGGATTCTCTGCCTCTCTCAAGGGTCCAAGCACTGCCCCCACCCCCATCCCCCTTCCACTGCCTCAGCCTGGCCCCGCCATATAAAGTTTAAAGGTTTTAAATGCAAATATTTCTCTTTTATAGATGCCAGCTGTCTCCAGAGAGCGCGTTTCCTTGCTGTTCAACTTTATTGTCCAATTAGCTTCCCATATCTGGATACTGGAGAGCCTGGGGTGGGGGGGCAGGAGGGAGGAGGGGGCGGCAGGGGGCAGGGGAGCTGCAGGAGGGAGGGGGGCAGGAAGGGGGACAGGAGGGAGGAGGGTACCTGTGGCTCCTGGGCCAGCTCTGGAGCTGGAAGCTGCCCTCTGGGACCTGTATCTGGGTTGGGGTCAGGGAGCCCAGGTCACAGGTCCAAATTTCAGATTTCCCTGCTCCAGAAGGAGAGGCAGGAGCTGGGGGGAGGCTGGTGGCAGGGGTATTCTTTTCTGATTTAGAAAAATAAAAGCCGGCAGCCCCGACGCACACTGCTTCCTTTTACTCCCTCTCCCGCCCGCTTTCTAGCCGCGGTGGCAGCGTCCCCATTCACCAGGGCTCCGCCGCGCTCACAAAGCAAGGCAATTAGAATTGAAAATCTATGCAAAACAGCTGTTAACTGATTGTAAAGGAGTGCAGCTGTGTGCGGGGTGCGGATTGGAACCAGGCGCTGAGAGGGCAGGAAGTGTGGGGCAGCCCGGGGTTAAGAGGAAAACTCCTCAGGGGGGAGTTGGCCGGGCCTTAACCCTTTCCTGTTCCCCTGGAGGTGACCTGGGCTACTGAGGGCCACCTGAGCTGCCAGGGTGGGGCTTCCCCAGCATCCTTGGAGAATCTGGTTCCTCCCCCAGAGGGGCAGGCAGGGAGAGGCAGGGGCTGCTTTCCCCTCCCTCCCTCCAGCCTTGATCAGTTCAGCAGACCTTGGTGGAATCTTCAGTCCTGCCCAGGAGCCGGGCACCCTGTTCCTGCTAGGAGACGGGAGGCCCTCTTCCCTTGAGGCCCCGACAGCCGCTGGGAGCAGGGAGCCTGGGACTGCAGCAGACATGCTGTGGCCTGGCCTGCAGGGCCGCTGGTGGAGGATGCCGCTTCTCAGGACCTGCTTGGAGACCTTCACTCAGTAAGGGGAGGGGCCTGGGGATCTATATTTTCCTTCCCCACTTCCCATGATTTAAGACCCACTGCACTGGTGATCGCTATCTAAGAGTGGGCTGCAGCCTGGAGAGACGAATTGCAGAGGCAGGGATGGGAAAAGCCTTCTTGCAAGAGATAAGATGTAAGCTGGGCTTTGAAGAATGGGGAGGATTTCTGGGCCAGTGATAGCAGCAGGGCAGGAAACAGAGAGGAGGGTAGAATCTAAGTGGCGGGGGCTTGCACCTTCACCCAGGCGTAGGGCAGGCTGGGGGGCTGAGCAGCCTTCTGTCTCCCCTCAGCCCGTCATGCCCCCCTGGACTTAATGCCGTCTTTGGACTTAGGCCCCCCCTTACCCCTGCACCAGGGCTGGTAGCCTTTGGGAGGGTGGGCCGTAGATGAAGGGGACCTGGGTGAATCCCAGGGTGCTCAGCTCTAGGCAGCGAACAGCCCCCTCTCCCGGCCCCCAACCAAAATGGTTTTCAGGCACTGGACAGCTGGCCAGAGGTGACAGCATCGACCTGAAGGCGCTTGAGACCTGTCACCCCCCTGCAGGTGTATCTTTCTTAATAATCAGAGTGACCACGGCAGGTGGTTACCGAGAAAAGCTGCCAGGTATAAGAGCCACGTCTGGATGAGACTAGTGGCGGAATGTGTGTGCCTGAGGCAGGTCAATTAACCTTCTCAGGTCTCCCCACTCGGGCTGTGTAATGGAGGTCACTGCCTGCCTTGCAGGGTTGGGAGGGCTTCCAGTGACATGTGCTGAGCGGCGCTGGCTCTTGTTAGGTGCTTGGTGAGTGGCAGAGGTGATCTTTAGTTCCCGGGCTTCAGACATCCAGGTCCCTGATACTTATTTGTGGATGCAGACGTGGAACAAGGTGCCCAGGCAGCATGATGAAGGTGACACGTAGTCCCCACGTGCTGGGGGCAGCTGGCCAGGGCGGAGAAGGACCTCGGTTAGGCTGTGTGCTGTTCTGCTGAGCCCTAGAGGAGGCAGAACCATAAAGCATGTGGCCAGGACTCGTCCTCGACCAAGCGTGGGCCCTGTGCTAATACCTAGCTACAGTCACATGTGGCACCCTCAGCCCGGAGCACCTGACGTGGCCTGGGTTGAATGCCGGCAGTGGCGGTGATGGTCTGCGATGGCAGCCTGCCCCTTCCTTGCTGCCTAGAACGGTCTCCTCTGTCAGCATCTCTTCCTTGGTGTTCGTTCCTTGTCCCCCACTTCAAAAAAAAAAAGAGGGTCTCTGTGGGTCAGGCACTGGAGTGCAGAGGCACAGTCATAGCTCACTGCAGCCTCAGACTCCTGGGCTCAAATGATCCTCCTGCCTCAGCCTCCCGAGTAGCTGGGATCACAGGCGTGCACCACCAGTCCCGGCTAACCTTGGCCTCTGAGGCGCTTGCTGAAGGCTTGCTGGAATTTTCAGTTTTGTTTCTGGAAAAGCAAGTGTGAAACAGAGCCTGGGGTTTAGTGTGTTTGTTGAGTGAAGAACCACCCACCCCTTGTGGTTCAAGGAATCGCTTTCTTTCTGCTGGGCCCTTCTAGACCTCATGCCCCCAGACACCCCTCTGAGTTCCTGGGCTCAGGGAGTAAGTTTCACGTGGCCCCTGTTCATCTGAGACGGAAAACTTTTTTTCGCGTTTGGAACAGTGTCTCACTCTGTCACCCCCTGTGTGGTGCAGTCTCAGCTCACTGCCACCTCTGCCTCCTGGGCTCAAGTGATCCTCCTACCTTGGTCTCCCGAGTAGCTGGGACCACAGGCACACACTACCATGCCCGACTAATTTTTCTTAAATTTGTTAGAGGGACAGGGTTTTGCCATGTTGTCCAAGTGGTCTCAAACTCCTGATCTCAAGCAATATGCCTGCTTTGGCCTCCCAAAGTGCTGGGATATCAGGGGAGAGCTACCATGCCTGTCAGACAGCTTTGAAAATTGAAATCTCTTATCATGGTGCAGATCAGATGGGGTCCAGGGCTGTGGAGGTAGGGTTGGAGTTTGTACCTAGGTGTCACTGATGCAGGTACCTGAGCCAGGTGAGGGGCTGAGAGCCGGCCTCCCACTCTTCGAGGCACAGTTTAGCTTGGCAGGGGCGAGCAAGCATGCAGCAGCCAGCATCCTGTTGCCCTGGCACAGAGGACAGTCCCTGGTAAGGAGCATCGCGGGCAGCTTCACCAGGACACGTGTCTGGTTCTGGGAGATGCCTCCGCAGGCCTGGCCCTGCCATCTACCTAGCTCCTTCCAGGCACACGGGAGTGGATGGTGGGGAGGAGGTCCAGGGAAGGAGAGCTGTGCCCAGGAAGTGCTAGCACTATTTGGGGGTGCGGGGCTGTGGGTAGGGCGCGGCTTAGGAAGAGAGAGGAGAAGCAAGCCTGGAGGGAAACGGAGGGAGACCGGGCTTAGCCCCAGTGCCGGGAAATTAGGAGTCAAGCGACAAACCTCGTTAGCGAGGAGCGCCCTGGCTGCAGGAGAGCAATTCCCACCCTTAAACTCCGAGGCCGTGCTCCGGATTAGTAATTTCCGGGGGCCGGGCGCACTGACAGTGACTGTCATCCATCTCCGCCGTGCCAGCCCGCCTGGTGGCCGCCAGCGCTTCCCGGCCAGGACTCACAGGGCGGCTCGCTGCTGCCCCCCGGCGGCCGCGGGGGTGTCCCGCAGCTCCTCGCTTCCTAGGCCTACGAGGCTGGGAAGGGGAGAGACTCCAGGTGTGAGCAGTGTGGGCGCAGCCTGCGTGCACGTGATCTAGAGCAACTCTGGGCCTCAACTTCCTCATCTGCGAAACGGGGACCAGACTACCCATCTCGTAATCCAGGGGAGCTAGATGTACACGCCAGAGGGATTGGCCAGCTCTAAAAAGTAGCCAAGCGCTACACCTCTCAGTGGCCGTTCCACATGCTTTTGCGGTTGGCTGTCGTGGTCCTGCTCGGATACGTGGAGAAACCTCACCCCGCCTTCCCCCCGTGGACCAAGGGTCTCTCCGAGGAAGTAGGGAGTAGACGGTGGCACCGTGTCCCGGTGAGAGACGTGGAGGTGGGGCCTAGGTGTCTACCTGGAGAACTAGGCCGGAGGCAGCTCCCGGCCAGGTGCGAGAGGCTTATTTGCAAGCTGTTCCCCTCCCCCCGCAGCCTGTAATCCAGGTGGGAAAGGGGCTGGGCTAGTCCCGGAGGTGAATTTTGTTGTTAAGGCTCCGGGCCAGTCGTCGTCCTTTCCTTCCTAACACCTCCCTATCCACCCCTCCCCCCGCCCGTGACTCCGGGCGAGTGGAGGCGCCCCTCCCCCACCCAGCCTGGCCGCCTGGGGCCGGGTGAATCCGCCGGCCAGTGCGGGTATAAATTACCCGGGGCCGCGCAGCCGAGCCACCGTGTGGTGCGTAAATTACAGCGTCCGGCCAAGGCCGAGTCTGCAAGGAGGGGCGCCGCCGGGGAGCTGGCGGGTTGCGCAGGGAAGCAGGCCGCCCCCCCGTGCCATGCCAGGGCCGCCCGGCGTCCGCAGGTAGGAGCCTATAACGGCCCGACCCGGCCTCGTCGGTCCGTTTCCCTTTTCGTTTGTGGTCGGCCCGGAGCCTTGTGCAAGACTGGGGGGCCGACCCGCGTGCGCCCCCATTGCTGTGCTTCGGCGTGCGCTCGGTCGGAGGTGGAGCGGGGAGCGCGGGGCCTGGGGGCGCCCGCCAGTCCCCGCCCCCCAGAGGGCACACAGGCTGGTTCTGCTCCCCGCTGGCGTGGGCCCCGAATGCTCTAGGCGGGCCAGCGTCATCGGGAACAGATGGATGGGGGGTGGCAGGCGCCCAGCGCTCGCTCCCGTCGCAATCCGGGCTGGCTCGGGGAAGGGGAGGGAGGAAGGCGGGGGAGGCGGGCCCGCGAGGACGGCAGAGTGCGCGCCTGCCAAGCCTGGCGCAGGCATGTCCCGGGGCAGGTTTGGGGCTGGCACGGGGGGCGGAAAGTCCAGACCCGCAGCGCAGCGCTGGGGCGGCCGACCTGGGGGTGCAGGTTTGCCTTCGGGTCAGAAGTAGGGACGCTCCAGATCAGAGGGGTGTTGGAAGAGGACAAGGAGGAAGCGACCCCGGGGCCTGAGCCGCGTTGGGGTTTACAGCGCGGGCGGCAAAAGGCGGCGGGGGAGGCCTGGCGACCCCGGCCCTTGAGGCCCGCCCCTTTAACCCCGAGCTTCCTGGGGACGCGCCCGCAGCGATGGGGTGGGGGCGGGGCGGGTGGGCGGAGCCGGGGGTGGGGAGGCTGGGGCCCTCAGTCCCTCTCCGCGCCGCCTGTGGTGCCCAGGAATTTCAGGACGCTCCCTGAGTCATTCCAGTCAAGTGCCTGGGTGAGGTAGGGTGGGGGGGTGCCAGGAATGGGGAGGCGCTGCGCTGGGGCCAGAAGCGCAGTGGGTCGTGCCAGTTTCTGGAGGCGGGCGACCTCGCCTCTGACCGCAACCCCAGCTACTTAATAATCCCCCTGGCGGAGCGGCGCCTCCATGGGCTCTCCAGCCCCTGGGCCGTGTGTTCTTTAAAGAACTAACACCCCCTGCAGCGGCCCGCATGGGGGCCTTCCCAAAAGTTACTTAAAACGGGGGGATGGGGTGCCTTACGGAATTTTGAGGCCAAGTTCTTAGTATTCAGCCTTTTCTAGTTGGGGTAATAAGGTCAGGCATGGTGGGGGGGGGCTTGGGTATTCCGCCTATTTTGTGTCGCCTTATCCCACCCCACGCGCCAAGAAAGTTGTTCTCCAAAGGCCTCCAGGACACGGAGTCATCCGTCCGGCCATTATTGGGCCTGCTCTTTGCCAGGCACTGTTCTGGGCCCCCGGACGCTGCTGCGAGAAGTGTGAGGGCTCCTCACACGCAGCGAGCGTGCTGTGGCTGCTCCCTACTTTTAGTGGTCGGTCGTTGCCACCAAAGTGTCTGGACCCCCAAGTAGTACAGCCAGGGGTTCCCGGGAGCGTGGGGGTGGCACCTCCGCGGCCCTGCTGGTGTCCTCGGCTCACCTGGCCGGCCGGGCTGGGGAGGGGCGTGTGCCTGGGCGGGTGGACCTGGGCGCCCGTCGTTGCGCGCGCGCGCCTGTGTGTTTGCGGCTGAAACCCGACACCTCCCGCTGGCTGAGGTCAGGGAGCCGGAGCGAGCCAGTGGCCCGGGAGTGGGCGGCGTTGCGTTTGGGTGTGTCCTCGGCGGCGGCGGCGGCGGCGACAGCAGCAGGTGTTTCTTGGCCGGGGCCCCGGAAGCTCCACCTCCCCAGCGGGCCGAGCTGCCGCCGCCGAGCAGCCCCGGGTGAGATAAGCAGTTTAGACAAACACTGGGCGACGGTGGCTCCAGCATGTGTCAGCCGAAGCGGAGCTGCGGGGCCCTGGCATGAAAGGTGAGCGCGCCGCACCGGGCCGGGGCGCGGGTCCTCCCCCTCCCCCACTGCACTCTCCTCCTCAAGTTCGCGGGTTCCGCGGGGGCGGCCGCCAACGGCTTCGGGGCAACTTCCCCGGAGTGTGAGCAGCGATAAGACTCGGGAGGGCGGGCAGGCGACCAAAGGCCACCACCTTCCCCCCGCCCGCGGGTCGCAGCTTGGGCGGCCTGGCTGCGGGCGGGGACGCAGGGGCCCCGGGCTCAGCGGGCGGTGGGGGTGTGTAAGTGCGCACGGGCTAGAGGGCCGATAAAGTGGGGGGGTGGGGGTGGCGGGGGTGTTTCCGAGAGCTGCGGGTGCCCTAGAGCTGGAATGAAAACTTTGCGGTAGCGCGGGAGGGAGTGAAGGGGGTGCCTGGGCGCCCCCACGGCAGGTGCTGGCGATGGCCGGGAGGGGGGGTGGTTCGCCACTGGGGCCGCCCTGGTTGGGGGTTTTGTCTTGCTTCCCTCCCCTTCCCCGACCCCTGGTTCCGGGGCAGTTTGTCGGGAGGGCGGGACCGCAGCCTCCCGGGTCTGTGACCTCCACGCCCTGCTTCCCAAGGAAGGGCACGCCCCGGGCTCGGCAGCTTCTCTCCTCCCTCTCCCCCGCCTCCCCCGGCGGAGCGGCTCCCTGCCCCTCCCCTCCCCCCGCAGAAGATGGCTGCCCCAGCCTGGGAGGTGGGAGAGGGATTGCACATCCGCCGCCCCCAGCCCGCGCTGGCCTTTTTCCCTCCCCGGCCCTTCCTGCTCCGCCTGGATGCGCCTCCCCGCCCCCAGCCCTCCCGGGCCCTGCGGCCGCGCTGATGGGCGGCGAGTGGCCCGACCGAGTGGAGCCGATTCAATTATATTGCAGCACCAGAGACACCTCCTCGGCCGCCCGCCTGCCTCTCCAGCAGGCTAATTAAATTCCCTTCATGGAGGCGGAGCGGGAGTGGAGCTCACCCTCCCTGCGCCCGCCCACCCCCCAGCTTCCCGCCTCCCCTCCCTGGCACCGGGTGGGGGATCAGGGGGCCACTGAGAAATGTGTAGTGGAGACTCAGGCCTTGGGGAGGGGATTCCCAGATTGGGGGAAGGGATACCCAGTGGATGGGGGTGGAGGCTGCGCCCCTTCCACGTGGTGGGCCGGGGGCCTGGCTCCGGTGCCCTTCTGAGTTCGAGGGCAGCGTGCTGGCGTTGGGGAGCACCTGCCACGTTCTCAGCTGGGCGGTGGATGCCAGCCGGAGTTGAGTCGCTTTGGCTCTAACAAACTAGCCTTTGTCTGCAAAGTGCGTTTAAAATACACTAAACCCTTGCTGACCCCTGCGGTGCCTTATCTGGGGCCTGAGGGGTAGGGGCCCACACAGGTTGGGGTTTGGAAACAAAAAGCGGGACCACCAAATGGAAAGAGGGCTCCTTTTGTCAAGGGCGCCTGAACAAAAGGCCCCGCCGCGCTCCGGGTGGGAGCGTCCCCGCCTAAGCCGATTTCCAGGAGGCGGGGGGGACACAAAGGGGCAGAGAGAAGGTCTTGGTGGGGCTCTTTGAAATGTGTCCCCTGGTCGGCCGCCTCGTCCACTCCCCCGGGATTCCGCGCTCCCACTCCCCAGCAGGGGCGGCAAGGGTGGCGAGGCCTAGGTGAGCAGCTTCCCCGGCCAGCCTCGGTGCTGCTTCTGCTCGAGTCACCTCAGCCTTGCTCACCCTGTGTTTACGGCCGCCTCGGCAGAACCTGAGGCACAGGCTGCGCCTGACTCAGCCGCCACGCTGCAGGTGAGGGCCCAGGGCGCAGGCTCCAGCAGCGGCGTGTGTCATCTGGGCCGCCGGCTGTGCAGGGAGCCGCCCCGCCCAGGTAATAGGGAGACTGGAAGAGGCCCTGGCCTGCGAGGGCAGCGCCCTCTGTGCTTCCTAAGAGACTTCCCGAGAGCCTCATGTTGGCAGCATTCCTGATCTCCTGTGGGCCGGGTGCAAGGATGGCTTTTGTCACTCTGGCAGAAGACACCAAAGCCAGTAGGGGAAGCGGGGGAGGTAGAGCCACCACAGTTTCGAGGCTCCAGGTTTTCTTTCCTGGAGCCTTTGGGGGCGGTGCTGTGCCAGAGCTGGGGAGAACCAGCTAGGTGGCCTGGGGTCAGCCCCACCTTGGGAAGGGAGCTGGGGAGGTTCTGGTTCTAGGCACAGCGAGGCTGCGCTCAGACAAGGAAGGCGGCAAGGTGTCCATGGGGAGCAGGCCCTGAGCTGTTTGGGGCAGTTGTTAGGACCCTGGAGTGTCCGAGTTCAAAGAGGTTGTGGATCTCCAAACTAGGTGTCTGTCTTCACACTGTTGCTGGCCCGGCCTTCCCAAGCCCAGTTAAGACACCGCCTCTGGGTTCTCAAACCCGGTCCTGGGGGTGGTTTTCAGAGCTCTCCAGGTGATCCTAATACACAGACTGGGGGCAAACTGAGGCTTGGGGCCAGGAGTGGGGCTGACACGGCTCTCACAGCAGGAAGCCTCCTCCAAAGGCCCCGATGAGCCCTCCCCTCCAGCAGTCACTTCCCTGTCTCTGGGGGAAGTTCAGGGGCTGCAGATCTGAGTACCTTGTGGTTTTAGAGCAGAAGCCAGGCCTGCTTGTGGGCTCAGCATCTCTGGCCCGAGGAATCGCCAAGTCTGCACAGCACCACTCTGTGGCAGACCAGGGTTCTGCACCTCCAAGCTGGAGACCACCCCCGCCAGCCCTGGAGGAGCGCCCCTGGGGCAGATACCGTCAGGAGCTGGTGCCTCCCACTTTTCTGGGAGAGTGCTGGTAAGCCAGAAGCCTGGCTGCTACCTTTTCCCTGCCCCCGGGAACTCGCAGGGGCTTGCGGAGCCGGCTAGCAGGGCCGGTTTTTCCTGGCCCTGTCTGAAGCCTTGGAATTCCCAGCCTGGGTTACTTGAAGTCTGAGGATCGAACCCCAGGATCAGGCTGGGCTTGGATGGGAATCATCTCTGGGTCGCCTGTGAATTGCCTCTTGTGGCTAACAGCAGGGTCCTCTGAAACCACAGGGCTTCCCTCCCTTTCCTGGTGTGCCGGGAGAGCTGTTATTTTAACCTGCAGAGAGGCATGTTCTAGATGACATTTCAGTTTGGTGACTGTGCTGAGGCCTGGCCGGCTGGCTTTCATTCCCCCCCGTGCCCCCCCCACCGAGCCTCAGATCTCAGTGCGATGTGGGACGCCATGCTGCTGGCTTCACTTCCGCACACTGGCCTTTCTCCCCCGGCTGAGGCCACAGCCTGGGAGGTGACGTTTCTGAGTGTCCCTGTCAGTGAGAATTTATTGAGCTCCTCCTCTGAACCCAGCCGTGTGCTTGCTGCTGGGAGGTGTACAGACAGATAAAACAGGAGCGTGGCCAAAAGCAGCCCTTTGCACGCCTGCCAAACGCACACTCGGGGGCCTTTTAATCTTGCTTCTGCAGCCCTGATCCCCCAGCAGCCTCTTCTCTCACACCCTCGGCTCCAGCCAGACGAAACCACACGCTGCTCTTGACACTCCGGAGTTTGGCCACGTCCCTGTCCTAGCATGGGCCGTCCCAGCAGCCTGGGATTCTCCAGTCTGCTCTTCCTGACCTGATACCCCCACGCCCACCCCCGTGTCTGGAAACAAGTTCAGAGGGGAAGTGAGAGCCACCCCTGGGAGGCTGGGGCCGGGTCCAGGCCTGGAGCACGGAGCTGCAGATGAGGGCAGGCAGCACCGGAGCGGCCTCTGGCTTCACCCTCACCTGCAGTGCAACTGTGCAAAGAAGGCGCTGGGCTGCGCTTGAGGCTTTTGTGGGTCCGTGTGACTTGGGGAGGCAGGTGGAGGAAGTGGGGGGCCTCTAGCGCAGTGGTCTCTCCTGACTGTACTTTTGAATCACCTGGGGAACTTAAAAGCAGCAGCGCCCAGGCCGTTCCTCCTGGCAGTTCAGCCCGCCTCTCGGGATGGGGCCTGGGCGTCCGTGTTTGAAATGCCCGGTGATTGCCATGTGCGGCGCAAGTGGAGACCCTGGCCTCGCTTTCTTCCACAGTAGCTTCCTAGTCACCCGGGGGCCAGGGCGGGAGGTTGGTTGGCTTTGTTTTGTTTTGGAATGGAGTCCTGCTCAGCTGCCCAGGCTGGAGTGCAGTGGCACATTCTCGGCTCATTGCAACCTCTGCCTCACAGGTTGAGATTCTGCAGCCTCAGCCTCCCCGAGTAGCTAGGATTACAGGCTCTTGCCACTACGTCCGGCTAATTTTTTTGTGTTTTTAGTAGAGACAGGGTTTCATCACATTGGCCAAGCTGGTCTCAAACTCCTGACCTCAAATCATCCACCCACCTTGGTCTCCCAAAGTACTGGGATTACAGGCGTGAGCCACTGTGTCCAGCCAGGGTGGGAGCTTTTCAATGCTTGACCTCCCTGCTCCTGAAGGGCCTTCCCCTAGGCAAGATGGGCTGATGTTGTTTAAGGAGACTTCCCACCTGGGAAGCCAGAGACTGCCTTGCTTGCCCTGGAATTGGATGGAGCACCCTAGTGACTGAGAATAGACGTCTCCCCCCTCCCCACCTTGGGTGTAGGACCGGGCACCTCTCACCCGGCCAGGCACTAGATGTCTCTGGGCCTTGCGTTCGCCCCAGGCAGAATCCTGATAGGGGTTCGTGCCTGGCCTAGGTGTGCTTGGAGCCCTTCTGGAGGGGCTTTCAAATTTATCCGTTGACATGGGTAGATTTCCTATTCTGAACCAGTCCTTCGAGCTGGAGGAGTTGGTGTGTCTGCGGAGGTGTGTTACCGTGGCTTTGGGATGCTGGATGGGCGGGGGGGAGGGTGCATGTTAATGGTGACGTAGACCCTCCCACGTCGATCATCAGAGCCACACCCCCACCCCAGTGTTCTCATCTGCAAGTTGAGGGTGAGGATGAGATGCTGTAATGGCCGCCCCACACCCCTGATGGTACATGACAGATGTGGGTGAAGGCTGAAAAGGCCTGGAGTGCAGGGTGGTCCCCTGGCCAGTGTCGGCACATCTGAGAGTTTATATCTGCTGCCTGCATCACCTGTGTGACCCAGGCACTTGTGTTCTGGGCTTCAGTCTTCTAATCTGTAGAATGGGAATGATGAGGTCACCTGCGTCCTGAGGCTGTTGAAGACTAAAGGCATCTTTACCCAGTGCTCAGTACAGCCCTGACGCAGGCTCCACAAGCCTTTGGGCTACTCCTGTTGTTTTAATTAGAGACAGGGTCTTGCTCTGTTGCCCAGGCTGGAATGCAGTGCTATGATCACAGCTCCCTACAGCCTCAAACTCCTGGGCTCCATCGGGCCTCCTGCTGCAGCCCCCTGAGAAGTTGGGACCACTGGTGTGCGCCACCACACCTGGCTGATTTTTTAAGATTTTCTTTGTGGAGACAGGGTCTCACTGTGTTGCCCAGGGTGGCCTCAAACTCCTGATCTGCAGTGATCCCTCTGTGTCAGCCTCCCAAAGCACTGGAGTTACAGGCATGAGCCGCTGCACCCAGCTTAGCTTTCATTAATAAGACTCCAGGCTCTGTTCCCCTACCCTGGGCTCACTCCCTTGCAGTGTTGGGGGTGGGAGAGGGGCTGCAGCCCCTTTTCCCACCAAGCCTGGAGTTGCTTGTTCTGCCGTGAGGCTCCAGGCACCACAGCAGCCCCTGCCGAGCCCTCTGCTGGGTCAGCAACCAGAGGTTCTGTTGTGGAGCCTCGGGCGCACACGCACACCACTGCCTCCTTGGTGGTTCGGAGTCTGGGCCCAGGTGGCGGGAGGTGCTTTAACAAACTGTCCCTACCCCAGCCTTGCCCTTCCTGCTCTCGGATGGCGGGTCTGTGGCTGCAGGGAGCAATGAACGGTATTGATCGCCCGGCTTTTGGTCGAGCAGTATTGATGGTGGACAGGTTAAGCCGTCCCGAAGGAAAATCTATGTGTCAAGCTGAGCACAGGACGGCTCGAGAGTGGGGAGCGGGGTGGAGGGCACAGCCTGAGGGGCGTCTTCTGTGCTAACCCGGAGTCTTTTCTGAGGTGGGAGGCAGAGCCCGGGAATGCCAAGTGACACCCCACAGCCCCATGGGGGCCTGAAGGGACGGCAGGTGCCTTTCCGTGGTGTCGGCTGTGGCCAGATGGCGCGCTGGCCAGGTCTTGATCCCACTTAAGGGGTTGTCTCTGGGATTTAGTAACCAGATGGGAAAGACTGTATTCCCGTATCCAGAGGTGCCGCGACCACCCTGGCCTGTGAGGGTCACAGGGTGGGCTGTGCGCCAGGCACGGTGCAGGGATGTTCCCACTCCAGCGCTCTCCTCCTCCCCAGGGAGGGACTGGCTTGCTAGGAAGGGATTATCCCCATTTAGCCGTCAACCGGGGAAGAAAGGGGCCCTGGGGATCCATATCCTGCCTGAAGTCACACAGCTGGTAATTGGTAGAGGAGCAGAAACCCATGCGGTCAGATGCCCGGTCCAGCCTCCTTATCCAGCCCCAGCCCTGTCTCCCTGAGAGCCTGGGGTCACAGGCTGATTCAGGAGGGCCTGTTTGCAGCTCAAGCCTGTCCCAGAGAGGCTGAGGCAGGTGGGTCGCTCAGGCTCTGCAGTTCATAACCCTCTCTCTACAAAAAATTAAAAAAACAAACTAGCCAGGCAGGGTGGGACGGCCCGTGGTCCCAGCTACTCAGGCAGCTGAGCAGGGAGGACCACTCAAGGCCCCGGTGCCCGAGGCTGCCATGAGCTGTGATCACATCACTGCACCCCAGCCTGGGTGGCAGAGCAAGACTCCTGTCTCAGCAAAAAAAAAACCAAAATTAAACTGAGTCGCCTCACCCAGTCTCAGGATGTGAGTGGATTCTTCCAACTGAATTCCCAGTGTACATTTTCCTTTGAGTGTATTTTTGTAATGTTTTTGCATTTGACATGTGGTATTTTTTCCATTCACTTAAATATACGAGGATCCACTAGACAGCCGATGCTATACTGGGTGTTGAAGACACAAAGTGGGATGCGGTTAAAGCAGAAATTCTTAGCCAGATGGGCGCATGGGAGAGACTTCCGCCTCCCAGAGGCTGCGGATCCTCGTGGCTCTGCCGCCCGTCAGGAGAGTGTGGTTTGTCACCCCGTAACAACAGATAAGAAAAGGTTTTGGAATGGCCCTTGTGGAATGCCTGGGCCGGCGCACTGCTTGGCCCTGGGTCTCTGAGCTGTTGGGGAACCCGTTTAGGTGGTCTCAGCCCCAGGTCTCTGCGCTGGTGGGGAACCCTGTTGAAAAGGGTTTCTGGCGTGCTGTGTGCCTGAGTTTGTGGGGGAGTGGAGGTGTGCGCTGAGATCGTGTCTGTTCTAAATCAAGCCTGTGTCCCGGCTTTTTTGAACACATAGTCTTAACGTTTTACAACTTGTTGTTCCCAGCTAAATGTATGTCTTCTAAGACTTTGTAGGACTAAGGCAGTTAATCCATCCTTAGCAGGGATGCTGGACCCCTGGAGCCTGTCACCTGGGCACAGGGAAGACATTCAGCCAAGCAGCTGGCTTCCAGGTGGCAACTGGTAGGATCCTGTGGAGTGACTCTGAATCCACTCATGGCAGGACCGCGTCTGCTGGGATGCTGGAGCTGGAGTTTCTCCAGCCACGGCCGGCAGCGTGGACTGTGGGATTTCGTGTCCTCTGTGTCTTTTGCCCGCTGGAGAGGCTGTTGTTTTCGTTTTGCCAGATTACCCTTGAAGAAGAGGGGTGGGGAGGGTGCTCCTGTGCACTTCTGCTTACCTACCTAACGGGCTCATTCTCCCTCCCCGCCCCCCACCCCCCCACGCTCCCACAGCCTGCAAGACAGGAGCCTGGACTTCTTGTCATGGTGCACTCCAGGAGAGTTTTGTTACCAGTCATAGTGGGCAGACACTGCCAGCTCCCAGCAGCCGGGTCTGGACTTCGCTGGGAAACTTAGAAGTTCCTCACTGGGTTTCTGGAGGGGTGTGTACGTGGGCATGTTGGGCATTACAGAATCATTTAGAGTTAAGCAGTCAGCCATTCAGCAGTTGATGGGATGATTGTGACCAGTTTGCCCTGTTTGGTGGCTGGGTTGGATGAGGGAGTCCACGACTCCTGGCACGTGACTGTTCTGGGAGCTTTTCCCCGACGACCCCATTTCAAAGCCCCATCTTGGCTGTGGAGTCCTTAGTTTTTTCCAGTGAGACATTTAGTGATGTCGGGGCACAGCATGTGGGGCTTTGCAGATGGGAGATGAGTCTGGATGAGGAAACACCATTAGAACTTGGAGCGTTCTGGGCCCTTTTTCATCCTGTATTTCCTCTGCCCAGGTGGGTCCTATTGGGGGAGAGGGTATTAATGCTCATGGGTTGCTATTTGGGGAATCCTGTGCTGTCGGAGTTTGTGGACTGGGTCTGCAGACGCTATGCGTCTTCACACGTGTACTCCCACGGGGCTTACAGGTAGGCTCTGTGAACTTGGTACAACTACGTAACATTCGGTAGGTGTATTTTCCTGGGGAAAGGGTCTGACCTGCCACTTTGAACCCTCATGAGAATGCACCTTTTTGCAAAAGCAGGTGTAACTGCGCATGACTTGCGCAAGCCCCGGCTTGGTGAGCTTAGATTCAGGCGGGACCCACCTTGGGATTGACATGCGCCAGAATTGTGGCCATCATCGGTGTCCCCCGAAGCTGAGCATGGGAAGGGTTATACACCCTGATGGAGTTAACGTGTTGATAACGTCTGAGCCGCGTGTCCCTGCGCCGAGGGTCGCTGCTGGAGCTCCAGCAGGGCTTAGTTGCGCAGACCTGGGTGTGGTTTCAGAACTAGGGAGACCAGGCGGGTGTGGAGGAAGCTGGCCGGCCTGAGACCATAGGAGTCGGCGGCGAGACTTAGGGACGAACGAAGGGACGAGTGCCACTCATGGGATTGGGGTTTTTATAGCTGTGATTTTTCAAGAGAAACTGGATACCCTCATGTTGACTTGAAACCTATTTTAGAATGCGGTCCATTGATTCTCATTTAAATAACATAGCCCGACTTCAGGCCCGATAAAAACGGGTTGAAGGGTAAAAGGCTTGCCCCTTGTCCACTCTTTTCTTTGGTTGCTTGTTTTTGAGACAGGGTCTTGCTCTTCACCCAGGCTGAATGCAGTGGTGAAGCCGCAACTCACGGCAGCCTCAACCTCCTGGGCTCAAGATGTCCCTTACCTCGGCCTCCCAAAGCGCTGGGATCACAGGCGTGAGCCACTGTTCGCTGACCCCTAGTCTAATCATTTCCACCCTCTCTCCATGGTACTGACGGGGGAACTGACGCTCGGGTCAGGCAGTGCCCTGCAAGTCTGCGTGGAGCCGTTGGGCGTGAGTCAGCCTGGGACCACCCCAGCCTCCTCGGGTTTTCCAGCTCAGGACCAAGCCCTTTTAGCTCGGCCCCCATGGAGTGCTCCCTCGAGCTCCACAGCCCTAAGTTTAAGTTCAGGCTGGCTGAGTGGGTTGTGAGGATCCTGGTGCCCGCAGGCGGGCACAGAGCGCTTTCTGACTTAAAGGCGCCCATTTCCGCTGGTGTGGGCATCCCCCCTGCTGGAGGGAAGGCACCTTTTCTAGTGGCCATCTCCCCGCCTCTGAAGCTGGAGACCCTGGGCCCTTCTTCCAAGGCCATGCGGTGACTCCCACCCTGCCCCGTTTACCCTGGCCCCTGCATTACCCTTTTCAGCACCTACTGATGTGCAGCCCAGCCGGGTCCCTGGAGACGAACGGCCCCAAGTGTCCTCGCTGCCCCAGGTGACCTATAGTCAGGTGTTGTCGGCAGTCACTTGGTTTACAGGCAGGACAGGCACTTGTAGGAGATGTTCCTGAGTCCTCTGTCCCTCCCGCTTACTGAGGGAGCTTGTTAAATACTCGGCCTCCTCCACACTGGGGAGCAGGAGAGGGTCCTTGGTTTCATGGGTCCTCATGAGCAAGTGTCTCTGCATCCTCCTCCCTCTGGCTCTGTCCACCTGAAGGACACGTGGCCTTGACCCCTTCGCCTCTAGCTCCAGCCCCCTTCCTCCTGCTGGCCCAGGCCGCTTGATCCCACCCATCTGTAAAACGGGTACAGCACACGGGTGGGCACCCAAACAGGCACCATAGGGTGAGAGCTGCCGCAGGGAGGGGACCCCAAGTGACGCCAGCTGTTTGCAGTCTCTTGTCACATTAAAAGGAAGCACCCAGAACCATGGCTGGGACAGCTGGGTCTCTTTCTGGCTCCAGTCATGACTGGGCTGAGGGTGTGAATCTCCAGCCTCTGTTCACCCCGTGTAGACGGGAGTGAGCATCTCGCTGTGTGGAATAATTGGGTGGAGGGTGGCTCCTGGGCCCGGGTACCGCCAGGACCCCTGCTTCCGAGGAGCAGCCTGTGGAGAGAATGCAACAGGGGACTCCAGGGACCGCTGAGGGCACAGGGTGACAGAGGGGCTGGGAACCGGCCAGCGTGGGTAAGCCCCCGGCGCCGTCTCAGCTGAGCCGTGTGGCCCCCGCAGCTGGGGTCACCTTGCTGTTTGTGCAGGGTTGGTTTCTGGGGTCTGCTTACATGCAGTAAGGGCACAGGTAGCCGGCACCCTGTAAAAGTCGCCCTCCGATACCCCGGAGTCCCAGGTCTGGACACGGACTCCAGCCTTGACCCAGGGCCCCGCCCTCCCCTTGGTCTGTCGTGCGCCTCTAGGAGGCCACCTCCCCGCCGAGGCCAGGCTGCCGCCCGCATCTGCCAGTCCCACCCTTCCCGCCGCCCTCCTCTCCAGCCCTTCATCTGCCCGGCCTGCTCCGCACACACAGCAGCCGCTTAGGATAATCGCGTCAAATGTTGCCACCATCTGTTGCCTGACTTCCCGTCCGTCGCCTCCATCCGGGAACCTCCGGGACGCGTCTGTGGCCGTGAACCTGTCGCAGGACCTGTGACTCCTAGGAGGCCGCTGTCCGCTGGCCCCAGGATGCAACCCCAGTGTCCGGCGCCGTCGCACAGAGCCTCCTGCTGTCCGAGGAACTGCAGTGTGGCACCCGACCTGGGAAGCTCCTGCAGGTGACCCGGCCCCCACAGGGACACCCCCGGGTTTTACCTGGTCCTTTGCACTGTCCAGCGCCCTTGTGTGAGGGCTTCTGAGAGCGCCGCACCCCGTGTGTTTCTGCAGAATGTGGCCTACCTTGTGTTCCCAGCATGGTAGTAGGCAGGACTGCAGCTTTAAGGGTGTGGTGGGGCTCTGGCAGAACATGGGGTTCAGGGTGGCTGCTGGAGACCCCAGGCATTGCTTGGGAGCTGGCTCATTGCGGGTGGCTCCACGTGGTTTACTGGGTCCCTGGCGGGCAGCGTCTGGAGGCTCCTGCCGTGGCTCGGTGGATGAGGCGCTGGTCTGCGTGGGCCGGGCACTGCAGTGCTCATTTTCCTCCTGGGGCAGGAGCTCCGGGGGCTGCGCAGGCTGACCCTGCCCACCTGCCTGTGTTTTCCTGGCCCTTCTCGTTCCAAGTCAGGATCCAGGCCACCTGTGAGGGCTGCCCCTTGCCCTGGCCATGAGTGATAGCCCTGGCCAGTTCCTGGGGCATAGAGCTTGGGAAGCAAGTCCAGTGTGAGGACTCAGGGTAGCCTGGGGAGGCAGAAGCAGGCTTACCCCCATGCATCTGGAGCAAGAAGACCCCCCCCGCCGTCTCCCAGCCCCTCCCCTGCCTCCACCCCCAAGAAAAATTGCTTTGTGTAAGTGCGCTGGGAATGCGTGGAGGGCAGATATGATAATGAATTGATGATGAAGCCGCCCAGGCTCTCGGGGTCACGTGGTGCCCAGGCAGCCTCAGCCGCCAGGGTCTGTCGTAGGGTGACCCGTCCTCCTCAGGGCCACCTTAAGCTTTTCCCTTTTGGGGGAGCGGGGATCACGGGGGTGGGCACCGGTCCCTGAGCTGGGGGACGCCCTTTATTTGTTCACAAACATTTCTTTCTGCGGTAATGAAAAATTACCAAGAGGGGTGATTAGAGAACCCAGGTCCAGATTGTACATGCGGGCCCTGAAAGTGAAGCCCTGCTGGGCCCAGCCCCATGGGCTGTAATTACCCCACGGGGGGCTGTCAGGGGGAAGGGGCGGATTGGTGCTTGAACCGGGACCCAGCAGAAAATTCATCTCAGCTATTAGCTTGTAATTACAGAGCACGGAGGGAGCAGGCCTGAGGTCTGGTGCCGGGGAAGAGCAGGGATGAAAGGAAGCAGTAATTATAGGATCCGCGGGAGGCCGGGAGGGCGGCTGGCACGCTGATTAATAAGCCCTCCACCCTCGAGGGGAGGGGGAGCGAGGGTTGGGACACCATCTTTAATGGAGTAGAGAGGCCTTACCCCCTCTTTGAAATCCTGCTGTCGAGCCTTTGGACAGCAGGCAAGCCCATTTGGGGTCTGTTCTGAAGAACCAGGAACAAGCTGGGCTCCCCGGGCCAGCCAGCCGAGCCCCTCTCCACTGGGACTTTGCTTCCTTTTTTTCTTGCCTTTTTTTTTTTAATAGCATTGTGCTGCTTCTGACTGTATTAGAAAGCTAGGCAGAGAATAGGAGAAAAAGCATTGATTAAAGTGGTGCTTTGTTGCAGGACGGGGAGGGCAGGAGACCTCGCCCCAAGGGCGGTGGTCTTTGCTTCCCCAGACCCTCCCTGTCCGTGAAATGTGGGGTTGAGGGGTTTGGGGTGCTGTGGCTGCCTGCTTCACTCTCGGTTTCCTGCCCTCTGGCTTCTGGGAGAAGCCTCTAGGTTCTCAGCTCTGCCAGGCAGACTGTGTAGACCCGGTGGGTTCTTTCTGGAGGGGTTCAGGGAGCAGACAGTTGGGGCTCACGTGAAGAGGGGTCTGTCCCCGGGATCCTTGGTTTAAGGGTGCCGAGGGGCCATTAGGGGTATGGATGTGGCAGCTTTTTTTTCCTGGGATGCGGGGGAAGCAAAGGTGGCAGCTGACAGTGGCTTGAAGGGGTCTGTCCAGAGTAGCAAGTGATGTGAATAAGAGGTTGGGCGTGGGTGGGGGCCTCGCAGATACGGTCCACCTAGACCCCTGGCTCGTTTTCGCCTGCTGAGCTGCACATGTCAAGAGCGCTTGTACAGTGTGGAGACAGCCCCCAGCCCCCCGGTACTCATCCATCACAGGCCTTCACACGATGGAGCTTATTCCCAGCTGTTAGGATAATGAATTTACATGAGCTGATAATGTAGACAAGAATTCAGTCAATGTCCAGGAGCGCAGAAGTTAATAAATACCTTTCTAATGAGGGCAGCAGGTGGTACGCTCTCCCAGGGCCTCCCTCTCCCCTCTGCCTGGCTGCCCCTGGGTCCCCCACGGGCACCTTGGCACCTGCCCTGGCCTCAGCCAGAGAACACCTGTGTGGGGTGACGCCCGCATCTGCCTCCCTGGAGAGGGCTGGGGGCTTTGTGCCGAGGCCTGGGTGGCAGCAGCCTTGAAGTGACCCCACCAGGCCGGTGACAGAGGGGCTGGAGGCAGGTGGGCCCTGGAGGCCGTGTCCATTCGCAGCAGGCCCAAGGGGACCCCTCCAAGGATCTCTGGGTTCCCAAGTGCTTGGCCTCCGGTCCTGGCCTCGAGGAAGCTGCCTCCCGCCGACGCAGCCCCTGCCCCGCCTGCCCAGTGCACACATACTGAGTAGCAGTGCTAATTTTAGATTCCTCTAATGAAGCCGCTCATTTGGAATTCTATTTTAAGTGACCTGACATCAGCAGAGCTGCTTCCCAGGCTCCCAGCTCCTTGGGAGCCTGCAGCTGACACCAGGCAGGGATGCTGCCTGCAGGGGACCCCCAGGGACCCAGGGAGACCGTACCTGGGCCTGGAGGGGACCTGCAGGGCCCGGGGAGCAGGTATTGGGCTTGTGTCAGAGGCTGGGGTAAGGAGGTTGCTGTCAGGATGCCAACAGGCTGGTGATAGTGACACTGAGGTAGCCTCAGACCTGGGCATGGAGGGAGCCCGCAGGGGGCCTCCCTGGTCACCAGGGAAGGGCTCGGAGCTGTGGGTGAGGGCTGAGGTTCAGACCCCTGCGGGGACACCCCAGTTCCCTCCACTCCTGCCCTGGGGCTGGATAGCCCCATGCTTTTGTGGGCGGTGCTGACTTCCTGCGTTGAGCTGCCATCCCTTTGAACAGCCCCTTTTTAAAACCCTGGTTCACTGCAGAGGAATGAGAACATAAAGAGAGAGAAGAACGGCGAAAGGGAAAAACACAGCTCCTCTTCGGGCTGTCTCGGTACACTGCCGGTAGCCTTGAGGTGTGTGCACCATTTAGGGTCCGGCCTGGGGTTCGTGCCGTGGCCTCGCCTGTGTGCCACTGATAGGGTTAGGATGTGTCTCATGGAAAGTGACCTCCAGTGTTGGAGGCAGGGCCTGGTGGCAGGGATTGGATCGGGGGGGTTGGATCTCATGACGGGGTCATCCACGTCACCTTTGCCATCAAACTCTGATGGTCCAGGAGACATAACACTTCTTCCCATGAGCCTCACCAGGTCTGGGTGTTGAAAAGCCAGGGATCCTCCCACTCTGGCTCCATCTTACGCCGCCGGATGTGCCGGCTCCCCTTGCCTTTTGCCATGATGGGAAGCTTCCCGAGGCCTTCCCAGAGGCAGATGCCAGCACTGTTTCTAGTACACCCCATAGAGCCAGGAGCCAGAACAAGCCTTTTCTTTATGAATTACATAGCCCCAGGTATTTCTTTACAGCAGCACAAACAGCCTCGTCCAGCCACCCAGCCCATGCCCAGTGGTCACAGCACATCTGCCTGGGTCGCCAGCCAGCCTGTCCTGAAGGCCTGGGGACAGAATTGGCATCTGCTCCCAGACCTCCAGAGCATGTCACCTGGAGGTGAAACGACCGTACGTTGTCCCATGTCCCCCGTCTTCTATGACAGCATGTGGTATGGTCCACACAGCATCCCAGCCCGCCGCGGATATCCACCCCTCCTGCAGCCCGGGAGCAGGTCTGGAGCTGGGCCCTGGCTGGCTTGTCGCACGGGCACTGTGCTGAGGTCATCTCAGCCCTGCTCTGTTCTGGTTCTGGGATCTGAGGCTGCCTTTGCCCATCTGGGAAAATGGGCCCAGTCACACCTCTCTCACAGGGCGCCCAAGATGTAGAGTGCCTGGCTCTCTGAGGAGTATGGGAAAGGGGGGTTGCTGATGGGCTCTGGCACTGCAGGGTCGTGTTTTGGAGACTCTGGGTGAAGATGCAGAGTATCTGTGTGCAGATAGTTGCCCTTGGCTTTGTGATGGATTGCAGGGACATCCTTGATGAGGAGAGGGTGTGGAGACACTGACCGTATCAGTTATCTAGAATTGTGTAACCCACCGTCTGCAACTCAGTGGCTTAACAAAACCTTTGTTAGCTCTGTTTCTGTGGGCCAGGAGTTGGAGGGTGGCTTAGCTGGGTGGTTCCGTCTCAGGGTGTGTGACGACCACGTTGGCTGGGGCTGCAGTCTCATCAGAAGGCCAGCCTGGGGCTGGACGATTCATTGCCAAAGTGGCTTCTCACATGGCTGTTGGCCGGAGGCCTTGGTTCCTTGAAATGTGGGTTTCTCCACGACCTGCTTGAGCATCCTCGTGACGTGGCGGCTGCCCCTGCTCCACTGGAGTGACCCAGGAGGGCCAGGAGAGGGCTACAGTGTGTTTGGCGATCTTGCCTTGGCAGCTGCAGACTGTCGCTTCCACTATACTCTGTTCATCAGAAATGAGTTACACAGTCGGGCCCGTGCTCGGGAAAGGGAGTTAGTCTCTACCTCCTGAAAGTGTGATCGATGAAGACTTTCTAGACGTCGTTTTTATTTTTTCAGTGACAGTTGTGTCGCGCAGGCTAGAGTATAGTGGTATGATCATAGCCCATTGTAGCTCCATCTCCTGGGCTCAAATAATCTTCCCAAACACCTGGGGCTACAGGTACGCACCTGTAGTTGCAGGGTGATTTATAGAGACCGGGTCTGTCTATGTTGCCCAGGCTGGTTTTGAACTCCTGACCTCACACAGTCCTCCCACCGTACCCTCCTACTTAGCTGGGATTACAGGTGTGAGCCGCCATGCCCAGGATGAATGTGTTTAGGCATTACAGTCCAGTATGTCTTAGCTGTGTGTGTGTGTGTGTGTGTGTGTGTGTGTGTGTGTGTGTGTGTGTGTGTGTGTATACGTGTGCATGTGACCATTCACGCCTTCTGATCACATGCCCTGGTTGGGCCATGGAGTGGGCAGGCGCTGGTAGTGAGCCGTGGGGACCCGGGAAGCCGGGTTCCAGTCCTGGACATGCTGCTCAGCTAACTGACCTTGGACCAAGCTTAGGTCATCTGCCCTCAGTTTCCCCATCTGCACTCGAGGGTTCCTGGGCTTGGGTGCTGGCTGTGAGGGGTGGGACGCAGGCTGGGATGGTGGATGACAGCACGGCTGCCGTGGGCTCTCTTGAGCTCATGGTAAGGCTGTCTTGGGAGGTCCCCCACTGGTCTGTGACTTCTGAGAGCTGCTGCTGTTTCCCTGGAGGTGGTGTCCCCGCGGCCCTGCTCCTGTCTTCCAGGCAGCCCTCTGGACTCGCCACCTTCCTGAGCACCTCATTGGGACCACCAGGACCTGGTTCATTGATGTCCTCCTGGGTCCCCTTGAGGGTGGGGCTTGGTCTTGTGCCACTTAGTCTTTCTAGACATTCCCTCATAAACACCCTGCAGCCTCCTGCATGTGAAGCTGAGTGTGCTTTGGTGACAGGTGGGACCTGGAGGTCCTCTGGACTGGCCTTCGGCAGCCTCCCTATGGGCCACGTCCACTAGTGTCCCCTGCAGGCAGCAGGACGAGAACTCTGTTCTTCCCCAGCCACCACCCTTTTGGGGTCACAGGCTGGCCCTCTGCAGGAGGTGTGTGGGCTCATGGGCCCAGGGCAGGGGGCTCGTGGGCAGGGTACCCACCAGCTGGATGCCCTGTGCCCTCCTGGTTGCGGCTCCAGCCCCCGGGTGGGGAGGAGCAGCACAGACCCAGAGTGTGGGTGCCATTTGCTGGGACATCTGCCTGCCCTTGGCTGGACCCCCGCCTGCTGGGACTGGCGTCTGTCGTCCCTGGAGTGCTGTTTGGTAACAGCCCTGGGGCGCCCCACAGACTCTGAAGCCCCTTGCGTCAGTTACCCCGTTATGCTCGGGGGAGTGACCTCACGAGGTCGGCTTTGCTGTGCTGTTACCCCGTTAGGTAGATGAAGGGAGTCAGGCCGTGAGGAGTGAAGTAACTCACCCAGGGTTGTTCAGCCAGAAGCAGCAGAGCCCGGGTCTGACCCACAGATGTGTTTCCCTCCCTCCATCTCTGTGCACGGGGAGAAGCGCTGACAGCAGACCACTGCGGGGGACAAGCGGGGGCCAGGCCAGCCTCTGGGGCAGTGCAGCTGGCGGTGTGGAGCAGAGCAGCTGGCAGGGGCCAGGCTGGCTGAGGAAGGGCTCTAGCTGGCAGCCCATGTTTTTTGGAAGTCAGGCTGCTGGGTAGGCGCCCTTGCTCTCCTGCGTGGTTGGGTGTCTGTGCCAGGTTGAAGTGGCCTTGGAAAGGCAGTTCGGGGTGTGCAGGTCCCCCCTCCACCCTTGACCCCTCCAGAAAAAGCCGAGGAGGACAGGCTAGGGTTGGCCCTCTGGCCCGGTAGGGCCCGCTGCCGCAGGGCATGGCCACGCCGCCTTGTGACTGCTGGCAGCTGGGCAGCGCAGGGCTCTAAGGGTCCTTTGTTCTTGAGGTGTGAGCTTGCTCCCGCCTCGCTGATCTCTCATTGGCAGGCCCACTCACAGTCATTGTCCCCGGTCCCCCCCTCAGAGCCCCCAAAGAGTTATTTTCCCCTGCAGCCCCTCTGTCAGGAGCGGAGGGACTTGGCTCCCTGAACACACGCCCAGAGCACGTGGCCTTTGGCGGCAAGTTCTGGGTGTAGCAGGTGGACAAAGGAGGCCTCCAGGGTCCTCCGCATGCTGCGCCCAGCCCGCAGCCCACAGCCCACGCCAGCAGGTTCCAGCCAGACTTGTCAGTGCAACTTAGAATCTGGGAGATGTGAGGTGGGGTCTGGAGGCCAGGGCAGCCCCTTGAGGGTGGGCCCACAGCCCGAGGAGGGAGCCTGGGGGCTCCCTTGCCCTTTCCCCTTAGGAAGCGCACAGTCTACCCCTCTTGTGTTGCGTGTCCCCCCCCCCCCACCATGATCTCTGAGATGCCAGCCCACTGTGTGTGGTCCTGGCGCCCCTCCCCTGAGATGGGTCCACAAGGAGGGAGCCGGGACCTGGCCTGTGGGTGATGTGGGGATCGGGGGGCGTCTCATGTTGTTGGAAAACATTTTGACCAGGTTGGACTTTCATTGGTTGCACACACGGGGTGGGAGGACTGAGGGCATGTTTGGAGGTGGCCATGCCCTTCCCCTAGTGGTTTTGATGTCACTCGGATGGCTGCACCTGGGCTCAGACCTCTTCCTGCTGCCGCTGTGGCTGCCACCCCCCACCAGGAGGGCCCGGTCAACTGTCGCTGGGCCAGGTCGGCCTGAAGTTGGCCCGGGAGGAAAGGGAGGGTTCCACGCTGGACGGCGGTTTGGATTTGCGGCTGTTTTCAGCCCCTCACGGCAGGCCCTGTGTCCAGCAAGGGGCTACAGTGGGGTCTTCAGGGCGGCTGTGTTCTTCCCCGGCGCTCCTTGTCAGCCTGCCTTTGTGGCCCGAACTCTGGGACCTGTCTCAGACAGAGATGCACAGGATCCCTGGGTGGCGGGAGGCCAGGGGTCTGTGCTGAGCGCCCGTGCAGACTGGGCCAAGCTGGGGCCTCGGTTTCCTTTTCTGTAAGGTGGGGCAGCGCTGGCACCAGCCTCCCGAGGGCACTGCCATGCATGCCTGGCACTGTGTACACGTTGTGTCGGTGGCCACAGCAGTTGTCTTGGTTGCTGTCGTCCCTGGGCCTTCTGCCAGTGTGCTTCTGTCCTGAGGTGCGGCCGACGCCCCCTCACCCTGGGCCCCTCTCCTTCCCTGCACCCTTTGGTGGCTGGGGATCTGTCGGTTGATACATGGGATCCTCCACAGCCTGCCCAGCCTGGACTGCCTGGAGAGGTAGAGGGCGGTGCTGGCCCGAGCCATTCAGAATCGGGTTCTGAGGGCCCCTGGGGTCTGTGCCAGGTCCCAACTGGACTGTGGGGACGGGGTCTGTTCTCTCTGCAGCACTGGCTCTGTCTGCTCTTGCTTGGCTTGCTGGAGCCCCTGGGGCGCCCCTGCTCCCTGCATGCTGCTGCTGACACCGGCTCCCCCACCGGCCCTGCCGACCCTGCTCTGGTGTTGGGCGCTCCTGCTCTCTGGGTGACCTCTGGTTCTTCTTTTCCTGTTTCAGGCATGAGCCATGAGCCCAAGTCCCCTTCGCTAGGGATGCTTTCCACCGCGACCAGGACCACCGCCACCGTCAACCCCCTCACCCCCTCGCCGCTCAATGGCGCCCTGGTGCCCAGCGGCAGCCCCGCCACCAGCAGCGCGCTGTCGGCCCAGGCCGCGCCGTCTTCCAGCTTTGCCGCCGCGCTGCGCAAGCTCGCCAAACAGGCGGAGGAGCCCAGAGGTAAGGGGGCCCGCCAGGCTGCGTGGGGGAGCGGCGGCTCCCGAGGCGGGGACTCGGCTTCCCGCGCGCTGTGCACGTGCACGCTCATAGCACGTCTCGTTTTCCCACGCCGTGCGCTCCGCGTGAAGCAGGCGGCACTGTCGGAGCTGCAGACCGTGGGCCCCACCGCCCCAGCCGCTTCTCCTCTGCTTCCCGTCTCTCCTGCCTCTGTCCTTCCTCGGCCCCCAGAGCCATTGCAGGGGTTCCCGGCCATAGCCAGGTGTTTCTGCCAGCCCAGTGGCTCAGTCAGGAGGGTGGGTGCCATGACCAGGGCAGCCCCAAGAGGCTCCAGAGGGAGAGCTGCTCCCCGAGTGGCCCCTTGCTTAGGCTTCAACACCCGCTCCAGACATGGCAGAGGACATGGCGTCCCTGGAAACACAGTGGTTTGGAGCGGGGGTCTCTGGCACAGCGGACCCTACCACTGTTTAACACCAGGGGGCGCGGATGGGGGCCTCCGGGGGTCCTGAGCTTGGCTCCTGGTGTCACCAGGACGAGACGTGCTGTGTGCCTTGGGCAAGTGCTGACCCTCTGAGCTCCATTTACTTGGTCTGTCCAGTGAGGCTCTAGAGAGGCCTCCGTTGGTTCTGACTTTGGGACGCTTTTTGGGGCCCATTATCACCATTGGCTGCCTGTGCCCAGGCTGCTACTGGCATGAATGGGAGGGGCAGTGGGCGGCTGGAGCTGCGGGGGGCCTTGGCGCTGTGGCTTCTGGCCAGGCCTCGGACACCCTCTGGCCTCACTGCTCATGGGCAGAGGCCTGCTGAAGCAGGGACCCCAGTGGCTCTGCCTATCACCTGCTTCATTCCCCTCAAAGGCCCAAGGGTTAGGATCCTGGTTCCAGGGCCCTCCTGAGCAGCCAGAGAGCAGCATGTACAGGAGTGGTGTCTGTCTTTACATGCTGGGGTTCCAGCTTGGCAGAGGGGACACTTGCCCTGACCAGGGCGGGCTGGGGGTCTCCTCCTTTCTGAACGTCTGCTTCCCAGGTCCTTTCTGCCTCTGCTCATTGGAGACCAGGGAGTGAAAGAGGACAAACCTGGCACTGAAGGGTGGGGGCACTGGCCCAGAAGGGAGGCCAGGTGGGGCCTGGGTTCTCTACCACCAGGGCGCACCCCCTTGCCTCCTGGCTCCTCTTGTTGAACCAGGCTTAGCTGGGACCACCAGAAAACCCTCCACGTCTGGGGCAGGGGACCCCCTGGCCATGCCTGAGCAGCCGGGCTGCACGGGCCCCACCTGTGTTAAGAGGCTGGGCAGCTGCAGGCAGATGGCTCAGGGGAAGCAGGCACCCTGCCTGGTGCCCCCTGGCATCCTGGGCTTTCTGAGGTGGTGAACAAGGCAGCTGAGGTTATACCCCGGGAGGACGTTGACCTTGGAGTTGAGACTCAGGCTCTCCTGAGAGGGGCGGAGGGAAGGGAGGGACGGCTGAGAAGTGAGGGCAGAGCTGGCCCAGCCCCTCCTGCTCTGGTTGTCTTTTTTCTCAGCGTTTCGGGGCAGGAGAACCAGGGCTGGCGCGGGATTTCCGAGGCCACGCGTGACACGTGGCTGGCGCTGGTGCTGCTGGGTCCAGGTTAGCCCTGCATCCTGGCTTCAGCCAGCAGCTGTGTCCGCTTTGGGGCCTCTGGGCTCTACCCTGGGTAACGCTGCAGGGGACGAGGTCAGGAAAGGGCAGGTTTCCCTGCCTGCCAAGGAACGTGGTGGAGAGGCGTTCAGACTCAGCTTCCCTCCGTGGGCCCCGCACGTCACGGGCGTCACAGCAGGATCCTGCCTCGTGGGGCCTCCTCTCTGCTGCCCCAGCCTGGCCCCAGCACTTGGCTTGATTGCTTGGCCAGCGGGCGGCCTGAGTGCCAGAGGCCGCTGGTCCCCACTGGCCGGGAACAAAGTGTGCTGCTGGGCGCCCATGGCGGGAGGCCAGACACCATGGCCTCGGGGCCCGTCCCCTCCCAGCTGTGGCTTGGGCACTGGGAAAAGGCTCTGGGAAGGATCCCCCAGGATGGATGCCTGGAACTGGGTGGCACAGGGTCTCGGGAGGGCAGGCGAGCGGTGCTGCTGCCTGAGCCTGTGCCTGCCAGGGCACTCACGCAGGTCACCTCCTGTTGAACCGGGAAGCTGAGATGTGTGGGGCTCGGGGTCTGCAGATGTGCAGCAGTGTTTGCGGCTGGGCCCTTGGTGCCCCCCGCCGTCTTGATGAGTCTCCATCTGGTCAACCCAGGTCCGGCCTTGGTCTGGATGAGGAGGGACCGGGTTACTCCCCCTCGTGACCTCAGCCCCTTAGTGCACCTGGTCCCCGTTCTCATGGAGTTGATCCGACCCTGACCTCACCTTTCCCCGTCTGTGGAACTGGCCGGCAGCTGTCCCGGGCCCCTCGTGCAGGTGCAGAGGCCAAGGTTCAGAGGTCAAGTCGCAAGACAGTGGCCACCGAGGGTAGGGTCATGCCGGTGTCCTGCTCCTGCTGGGCCTTCCCGGGTGGGCTGGGACAGCTGTCTGTAGGAGGACAGTTCTGAGCAGGGGGTCCTGGTGGTCCCTGCTGGAGAGGAAGCCCCCCTTACCCCTAGCAACACTGCTGTTGTGCAGGGAGCTGGCGTTGGGCGCACCAAAGAGTCTCTGGCCGTCAGCACGTTAACCCTGCCTTCCTGGGGGTGTGGAATCCTGGGTGACTGCAGGGACGTGTGGGGCCCGCTCCCTGTGCGCCCAACTCCCTGTGGCACCTCTCCACCTGCACCAGAGGGCAGCAGGGAGAATCCTCAGTGGACTTGGCAGTGGGGAGGGGTCTGGATTTTTTATTTAAAATTTTTTTAGTTATAATTCACATGGCATAAAATTCACCCCGTAGAAGTGCGTGATTCGGTGATTTTCGTGCACAGTTGTGCAACCGTCAGCTCTCTCAATTCTAGAACGTTCGGGTCACCCTTGAGAGTAGAACCTCAGCTGCATTTGCCAGCATCCCCCACGCCCTCCCCCAGCCCCTGGCGGCTGGTCTTTCTGCCTCTGTAGACGGGTCTGTTCTGGGCGTTTGGTACACGTGGGCTGCCTAGGTGTGTGTCTGGGCTCCTTTGAGTGTGATGTCTCCTGGTCCTCGTGGGTCGTCTGCGGCATTGACAGCCCTTACCGCCTCTCCTGGCTGGGCAGCCCCGGCTGGGGAGAGCTGGGTGGGGCCGAGAACCTGAAGCTGCCTTTCTGCTGCATCCTGGGGGTGGACCAGCTAGGGCCTCCCACGTTCCTCACACAGTGGCTGTGTGTTGTGCGCCTGCTGTGCACCTGGCACACTTACTGTGATACTAACACAACCCTTGCCTCTGGTGGATGGGAACTGAGCCTCCGGCATGCCCAGGTCCCGCATTGTAAGTGGCGTGGGGAATTCCAACCCCCAACTTGTGCCTGAGACTCCATAGCCTCCTCCCCGCCATTGCAGAAAGGGAGGCTGGGCCTCTGAAAGCCACGCCTCCCAGGGAGCTGCGTCCCTCTGGTGTCTGCTAGGTGCTCAAGAGGGCACCAAGCCCCTGCAGGCTAGCAGCTGAGCGGGTCAGCTCACAGGCCTGCAGCCAGGGCCACCTCCTGGCGACGGCACATCCTGGGCAGGGGGCAGGGATGGAAGCAGGGCAGCTCCCAGAGCTGCGGGGGTGGTGGCAGGGCTGGTGGCACCCAGGGAACCGCAGAGGCTGTGCAGCCCCACGCGGCCCCTCCTCGGGGGTGCCCTTGGCCCCGCCCGCTGCAGCCTCCTCACCTGCCTGAGCGTCCTCTCCAGCATGCGCCCGACTTCAGAAAGTGCCTCTCGTTTTTCACCATCGGACCGCGATTGCCCGCGCTTCTCTCCTCATCGTGTCTCAAGGGTGCAGTTTAAAAATTCAATTCAGACCAAGCCATGGCATGTGTCGCCCGGGAGAAAGGTTTGGAAAGGGAGGAAGAGGAGGCCCGCCGCTGGGATTTATTTTTCTGGTGGCGCCGAGACGTGTTTTCACCTTCAAAGCTCAGTCGCCCGCCCACTAGCGCAGGGCCAGATGTCCATCCCCAGGGCCAGCCTGACCCTTCAACCTACGCTGTCCCGAGGCTGAGGCTTCTGGGGTAGGGGGGGACCCCTGGGAATTGCTGACGCACACCCCTGACACCTTCCTTGCTGTGTGATCCGGGAAGGCCGCTTCACCTCTCTGAGCTTCTGGTTTTTCTTGGGTGAGGAGCAGGTCTCTACCTCGTGAATCGTGAGGACTGAGTAGGAATGTGCTCAGCTGGGCACGTGAGTGGTGGGAGCGTAAATGCAGTCCTCCACCCTAGCCCTGCCCCCGCCTCCCCTTTCCTGTCCCCCACCCTAACGCTGCCCCGTCACCTTCATCATCCCTGCCACGCCCCCCTCCCCCGCACCCTGCCCCACCCCTCCCTGCACTCCCAGACCTGCCCCTGCGACCCTCATCATCTGCCCCGGAAGGCGTGTGGGTGGGGTTGGAAGGTGTGTGTCCGCCGAGGCTTCCCTCTGATGGCCCTGGGCAGTGTCTGCAGTGGTGCGGGGTGCAGGCAGGCCCGGTGGCTGCCTGTTGACTTTTTGGGTGGAAGTGGGGCTAGGAGTACCCAAGGCCCACGAGGTGCATTCTGGAAGGAGCCTTGGGCTGCAGGTTTGGGTGTGAGCCCTAGCTGATGCTGGGTTGCACCCCCGGCCCCTTCCCAGCAACCGGCCAGGGTTCCGGCCTGAGCCCAGGCGTCCCTGACCCTGTTCCGCCCTGGTGGCTCTTGGTCTTTTTGTTTGTCCACATTGCCGCAGCCACCAGTGGATGTCTCTGGGGCAGCCCGGCCCTCCCCGCCTCCCTCCCTCCCCCCCACGCTGCTGCGACATCTCCCGCTGTAGCGCAGGCTCCTCGGATGCAAGCTGGGCCCTCTCCGCTCCTGGGAATGACGGCCTGGCCACCGCCTCCCTCCCTGCCTCGCTTACCAGGACCTCTTCTCACAGAGACCTGACCACCCCCATAGATATCTGAAACCCAGCCTAGGAGTCCCAAGACTGGAGGGTGTGTCCCAGCCGTGGGCCCCCCAGCCCTCTGTCGTCCCCCCCCCCGCCCTGGACAGCGTTGGACCCCCTCTGAGCCTCGCGGGTGCCAGGCCTAGCCTGCCTGGCAGGAGTTTCAGGATCCCACATCATCCCTTATACTTGGAGATGCTTGTTGCCCTGAGGGTGCCCCAGGGACACCTGTGCCTGGAGCAAGGCCTTGTGCCACGCACCCCCAGCCCCACACCCTGAAGGCAGCCCTGAGCCACGCAGGGGGTCTGCCAGCTGTCGGGCCTGCCCCAGAACTGTCCGGGCTGGGGGCTGCCTGGTGGCTCTGGCCCTTCCCCTGTGGCCCCTGCGGAGGACAGGCCTTGGAGCCCCCACCGCCGCCCCCACGGGCGTGCAGTGAAGCCAAGGCTGCTGCCAGGCGCCCTCGCAAGCTGTGTGGCATCTGCTTGCCGTGCGCAGCAGCCAGCAGCCTCCCACGGGGAAGGAGCGCCCGTCTGCCGAGGCGGCGGGGGGCGGAGGTATCGGGAGCCTCGAGTGTCCTCAGCTGCTCCAGGAGGCACAGGCAGCACCTGGGGCCGGGCACCTCTCCCTGGGAAACAGTGAAGGGTGACCATGCTGCCGGCCTTTGCCCCGGGAACAGAGTGGTGCCGCCGCCTTCCCAGCTGGGCCGGGAGAGAGCCGCCGTCTGGAGGACGGTTCTGAGCAGGTGGTCCTGGCTGGAGAGGAAGCCCCGCCTTGCCTCTAGAGGCACCCGTGGTGCAGGGAGCTGGGACTGGGTGCACAAAGGGCTGAGCTTGTTCCCACCCTTCCTTGTTGTCACCAGCCTAGTAGCCAGGACTCATGGCTTTCCCGCCCACACTTTGCTCCCTTAACTCCAGCCAGGGGGCTTGTGGTGCCCGCCCTGGAAGTGGCCCTGGGCCTCTCCAAGCAAGTGTGGCCCAGCCACCCACAGCCCGGCTTGGGGCACAGAACAGGGTTGAGGGGCGTGGCGGTGGAGCTGGAACTGCTCTCTTGTCATCGAGGCCCAAGGGGCCCGGCGGTGTCTGCTGGCTGCCTGCCTCGTCTTGTCACTGGTTTTGCAGGCAAGAGGAGTGGCAGGTGTGGTTATTGTTCGGTCCCTGGTGCCACCGGAAACCCAGCTCCTGCCCGAGTGAGCAGGGAGCGTGGAGCCTTCCCGTGAGCTGCCGTGGGTGCGATTCCGCCGTGGAGCCAGCCTAGGCGGGGGAGAGGCTCCCCTTTCTGCCGCTGCCTTGGAAATCTGCCTCTCAAAGAAAACAGTAAAACAAACACGGAGGAAGGATCCCGCCTGGCAGGCGGGCCTCGCGTGGGTGTCAGTCTGCGGCAGCGGCTCTGCAGGCGTCTGGAGCCCGTCTGTCTCCAGCGCAGGTGTGAGCGCCTCGGCGTCCTGTCCTCACGCTGCCCCTGCGTGCTCCTGGCTGGGATAAGGAGGGGCAGGGGAGTCTAGAGCCAGGGGAGCAATGCCCACGGAGAAGACCTCACAACCTATCCTGGCCCCTTCTCTGCATAGCAGAGAGGGGAGCGTGGGCAGGGTGGTGGGGCCCAGGACTTGGCGTGTCAGCCGACGGGGCCTCCCCAGCCACCCCACCCCTGTCTTCCTCCTCACCCCAACACCCCGCCTCCCTCAGGGCTCCCTTCTCAGCTCCTTTGGCCCCATGTGGACCCTCCCGGCCCCAGGAAAATACATTTCCAACGAGGAACCCACACCTCCCATAGAAACAACCCACACCTTCCGTTGTCAGTTTGGGTTTGGTGACTGTGGCACAGCGTGGCCAGGTGGTCACAGGAGCCCACCGCTGGCCAGCCGCCCCGCACGCTTTGTGGTTGTGAGGTGGGGCCTTGTGGGTGGACGCAGCCTGCAGGTTGGGAGGCCCCCATCCTGGGAGCCTCGTAGGGCGGCCACTGCTCCTTCGTCTGGCCATTTCACCCTGAAATGCAGGGGTCGCGGCTGTGACTTCAGCCCTGCACTTGTGGTGTGCCCACCGTCCTGTGTGCCGGGGCGTCAGTGATTCCAGAAGGCTTCCCCACCTGTTCTCGTCACCTGTGTGACGGGGGCTCGACCTTCTGGACCCGGATGATTCCCTGTGGGCAGGGGGCTGACTGGCTCGTTCCTTTGGGGTCTGCCGGGTAGATGTCAAGGAAGGCGGCTGGGTGACTCAGTCCCTGTCCCACTCACTGGCTGGTGGCTCCTGTGGACCCACTGGGCCGCCTCCAGCCGGGCTTCTTTCCACATCCACGTCAGGACGAGTCCTCCAGGGCCGAGTTCCCAGGTTTCGGATGGAAACAGGTTGGCAGGTGAGGGCAGAGAGTGGAGGAGGAGCCCTGAGAGGCGTAGGTTCTGTGGGCCCACCCCTCCCTCCCGGCTGTTCAGCCCACACCGGCCGAGGGCCCAGCTGGTAGAATGAGGCCTGGGAGGCTGTCGGCATCACCGTGGGTGTGGCTGTTCCACAGTCATGGCACATGATACACCAAGGCTCCTGCTGGGTAGCCTCTGCTCAGAGGCTGCTTAAAGGTTGAGCTAAGGGCTGAGCCTGGTGCTACATGCCTGTAGTCCCAGCTTCTCGGAGGCTGAGGCAGGAGGATCACTTGAGCCCTGGAGGTCGAGGCTGCAGTGAGTCACGATCACAGCAGTGCATTCCAGCCTGGGTGACAGAGAGAGACCCTGCCTCTAAAAATATTTTTTAATTAAAAAAAAAAAAACTAGGCTGGGCTCAGTGGCTCATGCCTTTGGGAGGCTGAGGCGAGTGGATCACAAGGTCAGGAGTCTGAGACCATCCTGGCCAACACGGTGAAAACACGTCTCTAATAAAAATAGAAAAATAGGCTGGGTGTGGTGGCATGTACCTGTAATCCCAGCTACTGGGGAGGCTGAAGCAGGAGAATCACTTGAATTGGGAGGTGGAGGTTGCAGTGAGCCGAGATCAAGCCACTGTACTCCAGCTTGGTGACGGAGCGAGACTCTGTCTCAAAAAAATTTGAATACTGACTTGGGGACAGAACAGAAGACGGGAGGGAAGAGCCCCCAGGTGAGTGGACACACAGGATCCCCTGGGCTCCCTACCTGGCCGGCACCTGCCCCCGAATGGTTGACAAGCAGGAGGCAAAGTGCAGCTGGCGACCCTCCTTCTACGGGGCTGATACGGAGCTCTGTCACTCACACATCTGTTCGAGCTGCCTCTCACTGTGTCTCTGTTGGCAGTGTGGGGTAGGCACGGGCTGTGGACACCTGAGCCCCGTCCCCTGGGGCTCTGGCCCTGTTTAGCTCTGGGCAGTCCTGGCCACAAGAGTGGGCATCTCACAGAGACATTTCAGGGACCTTCTTTAGGGAAGATTGTTAGTCACCGTTGGTTCTCTCTGTCACCCCCCGATTTGATGCAGCGTGGCTGGGCTCGGGAGTGGGTAGGGGCTGAGGGCTGAGCAGGACGGCCGCCGGGGAGTGCCTTTGCTGAGTTTGGCCAGGGAGTCTACTCCTCTGAGTGTTCCGCCCTCCCCTTTCTTTCCATGCTCTGCTGGCCTGGCCATGGCCTGTGGCTTTGGGGCCTGACCATGGTGAGGCCCCACCCACCTCCGTCTCCAGTACCTGAGGCCTGGCGCCTCTTACAGGCTGAGGACTCTCCAGGGGGTGCCATGGTTTTTGGGTGGCGGGGCGGGCCGAGCCTGGGTGGTTGACGCGTGCTGCGGCGGCGCTCCGATCTGCTCCCCGGCTGACTGTGGGGTCTCAGCTGTTAATCACATCTGCCCGTGGGCCTCGGCGCTAATCTTCGAGGTCAGACAGCAGAGGTGACGCGGGCGCGCGCTGCCTCTTGTCATCCCCAATCCAGATCCGTTTCATTGACTCACTCCTGGCTGAATACGCCAGTTAATTATAGCAATCGCAGACCTTCCTGCTCCAGCCACGCGGTGAGAATAAGGGTTGGAGGGCCGAGCGCCAGCCTCGCTAATGGGCCTGGCGTTGTGGGGACATCGATCGAGGCTGAGCTGGCTGGTGAGCAGCCCCCCCAGCAGGGATTAGGCCGCTGAGTGTGCTGAGTGTCGATGGCCTCCCCTGGCCCCAGGCAAGTCCCTGCCCCAGAGAGGCTTCCCTCCCCTCCCGTCTCTTTCACTTTCTCACCCACTGGTCCTCAGAAACGAGGCTTAGAGACTCTGGAGTGGCCACTGTCTTGGTCATGGCGAGGGTTCTCTCTGGGAGGTGGGGTTCAGAGGGATGGAGCAGCGCAGAGTCTGGAGGCAGGCAGCTCTCAGTCTCTGTGTACCCTCATGCGCCAGGGGCTGCAAACTTCTCCCTGTTTGTAGAGTTGGGGTACAGAGACATCTCTGAGGTCCCTGGGGCTTGGCACATAGTGGGGCTCAGAAGCTCCTGCTCCCAGGTCCTCGCTCTGTCTGTCCGGTCCCCAGGGAGGACCCAGAGCACACTTGGCCGTTGTTCCCAACTTTTCCGCTGGGCAGCAGGAGCCCAGGCCACGATCTGTCAGCAGCGTCTGCCTCAATGGGTGGCATCTCTTGGTGTGTTTCTTTCTTTGTTCAGCTCCAGAGCGCAAATGTCCACATTTTCCCCACTCACAGCTGCTGGAATCTGGACAGGGGCACCCTGGGTTTGGGCTGGGTGCAAAGGAGGGCTTCCTAGGGGCCCAAGGCCGGGTGTGAGCATCACGGAGAGGTGGGGCAGGCGCGGTCACCCGTGCCTGTAAGCCCAGTGCCGTGGGCCACTGACATGGGAGGATCAATTGAGTCCAGGAGTTCGAGACGAGCCTGGGCACCATAGCAAGACTGTGTCTCTACCGAAAAAAAAAACCAGCTGGACCTGGTGGCACATAACTTTCGTCCCAACTCTTCAGGAGGCTGAGGTGGTAGGACCCCTTGAACCCAGGAGATTGAGGCTGCATTGAGCCCTGATTGCACCATTGTACTCCAGCCCAGTCTGGGCAACAGAGTGAGATACTGTCTCCCAAAAAAAAGAGAGAGCTGGGCACAGTACTGTTCGCAGTGGCCACACAGTGGGGCCCAGCTTGTGTGCCACCCACTGAGAGGCAGAAGAGCAAGGAGCCGGTAAACCGAGGCACACTGTGGACTGTCACTCAGCCACAGGAAGGAGGGAGATTCTGTTAGCCGCTGCACTGTGGATGAGCCATGAAAACACAGCTCCCAGTGACAAGCCCGACAAGAAAGGCCACGCAGCATGGGATTCCCTTGATGGGAAGTGTCCAGAACAGGCCCCTCCATGCGTGGGCTGAGGGAGAGGGGAGGGGCTGCTTGTGGGTAGAGGTTCCTTTTGGGGCGAGGGAGATGCTCTTAAACGGATTGTGGTGAAGGCTACACAACTCCGAACGTGCTGGAACCGTGGGACCGCGTGCTTGATGGGTGAGTTACACGGGGTAGAATCGTAGTGCAGTAAAACCGTCACAGCTGGAACCAAAGAGCCGTGGAAGTTCCATGCCAATTTTTTTTTTAAGAGAAAGATCCTTTCCTTAGTTTTTTTTTTTTCCCCTAAAAACTTAAAGCGAACTTGATCTATCTAAATACGTGCAGAAAAAGACATACCCGCCAGTGTCTGGAGCAAACCCACAGATCAGGAGGGCTGAGGCCGGTTCTCCTTTCCCACCCTCTGCCCCTGAGGTGAGGGGCGTGGAGCCCTGCCCTGCCGCCTGCGTGTCCCTTCCCTGGGTGGATCTAGTAGCCCGCTGGGCACAGTGCCCAGTCCCCGGGCTGGCCCAGCCGGCTTGTGTTGGAGTTGTCAGGGTGTGAGCAGTAGTGCTGGTCCATCTGGGGCTGGGTCACACCTCAGGGCCGGCAGCTGTCAGCCTCACTCCCCACCTGGGCCAGGTCCTGATGGGTGGGAGTGTGACAAAGGGGGAGCCTTGGCTTGGGCAGTTCAGGGGTTGCTGGGCACAATGTGAATGTATCTGGGCTACTCTGGGCATAGCGGATCTGGCTTGACTGAGTGTCTGCTATGGAGCGTCTGTGTCCAGTTGTGCAGGCTGCACACAAGCCTAGGAATCTGCCTTAGAGAGGCCCAGATAGCATTTCTGCGGGAGGCAGCAGGACCGTGTCCTGGAGACGGGGCAGCTGCCCCACTCCAAGGGAGCAGCTTTTGGAGAGCACAGCTGTATTTTGACATCGGGGTGCCCGTGGGGCCTCTGCCTCCTGCTCACCCCACTGAGGCAACTGGCTGGCTGAGGCCTCTGAGCACCCCTGTAAGGAGCAGTTTTCTTTGGTGAACGTACGTGTGCACCCTCAGGACGCAGTGAAGGGTACGTGAGGCCGCTTCGGAACCAAGGCCAGTTCTGAGCAGAAGCTGGGGAGGATGCCAGGAGTCGCTGGCCTGAGGTTCTCTTTCTGGGAAGGGTGTCTGATGCCTGCTTCTACCATGTCCTGGGCTGCAGGTGCTTCCCAAGTGGGGCTTTTGCAAACAGAAGGTGCTCAATTGTACCACGCCTCCTCAAAGGGCAGCGCTGATTCCCATGAGCTCCCAGCTGCTGTGACCCAGCATCTGGGTGCCTAGATGCCTGTTGCTGCTGGTCGGTGGGCGTGTGCCTGGTCCTGCCGGAGCCCGCCCCGGTGGACTCTGTGCTGTGGTGCTGTATGGGGCACCTCTCTGCCTGCCCTGTTGGGAACCTTGGCCTGTGCTGGACCCTGGTTGCGTGCTGAGTGTGGCTGTTGAGGGTGGAGATCCGCCCCGGGCCTATGTCAGGGGCTGGGGAATGGAATGTGGGGAGGGTGAGCCAGACACTGACCTGTGTACAAATCCACAGCCCTGTGAGTGGTTGTGTGTGTGGGGGGGAGTGACTGTGCACCCCCTGGGTCTCATCAGTCTGGGCAGGGTTTTTGTGGACCCCCAAGCCGCAGAGCTTCCGGGGCCTCAGCCTCTGGGGAGCTGCTGCCTCCTCAGTCACGGGGATTTGACCCCCTGGAAGCGAGGGTGATGCCTGCGTGAGGGCAGGAGGACTCTTGGAACAGGTGCCTTTGGACATCCTCACTCCCACCCCTGCTGCCACGCACACTCGGTCCCCTTCTGACCCGGGGAGGGAGGGAAGGAGGCCGCAGAGTGGAACCCTGGTCTGAGAAGGCAGTTTTGCTGTGGATAGCGGGAGCCCCTCCCCAGGGCCTGGGAACATTCTTCCCCATCCGCCCGTCCCTGCCTGTCCATGCCCCCTGCCCTTGGGATGTCCTCTTGGCTGTAGCCAGCAGTCACCCAGGCCCCGAGCCCTCTGGCCTTCCCTGTGCCCTCCCCCCTTCCCTGTACCCTCCCCCCATTACCAGCCAGGCCGCAGCCAGCCGTTCGGTCCCCACACCATCTGCGAGGCTGAGGGGTTGTTTCTGAGGTGGTGGACGAGTTCTGGGGTCGGTCGTGGCGCTGGATATAAACAGTGTGCCTACGCAAACCCCTGGAGTACGCCCTTAAGGACGGTCAATTATGTTTGTTTCTGACATTTAAAAACAAATTCATCTTTAGTTTTTTATTTATTTATTTTTTTTAGACGGAGTTTCGCTCTTGTTACCCAGGCTGGAGTGCAATGGTGCGATCTCGGCTCACCGCAACCTCCGCCTCCTGGATTCAGGCAATTCTCCTGCCTCAGCCTCCTGAGCAGCTGGGATTATAGGCATGCGCCACCATGCCCAGCTAATTTTTGTATTTTTAGTAGAGACGGGGTTTCACCATGTTGACCAGGATGGTCTCGATCTCTTGGCCTCGTGATCCACCTGCCTCGGCCTCCCAAAGTGCTGGGATTACAGGCTTGAGCCACCGCGCCCGGCCACAAATTCATCTTTAAAAAAAAACTCCGCCAGGGTCACCCTGAGTGGCTGCCATTGGGCTTCCTCGGCCACCACCGTGCTGCGTCTGTGCTTGGCTGAACCCCCACCTGCCTCCACAGCCCAAAGGGAACCCCCAGAGGGGCACTTTCTTCTGTAACCACCACACCCACCATGCACTCGGGGGCTCGCTCGGAACACTCGGGCTTGGGGTCTTGGCTGCCCACGTGCAGGCTGCCTCTCAGCGGGGCAGGGTGCTTGGCCCGGCTGGCCTGTGTGTCCTGGGACGTCCACAGCCCCAGCTCATGACACCACCTAGAAACGTGCACTCTCCTCCGGGGCTCTGTGTCTGGCCTGGGAGGTGCCACCTTTGGCTTTCACTCGGGGACGTCGGGCTGGGTCCTGTGTGTCCTGCCCCGGCTCCTTTCTGTCTGGTGGCAGTGGGTGGCCCTGGTCACCAGAGCATCTGTGCTTTTTGCCGAGTGACTAGGGCCCGTGGGGCGAAGGGATAGGGAGTGCCTGGGGCAGGGTAAGCTGCTGACCTGATCCGGCCTCAGGAGGGGTGTCTCCACCGTCCATCGGTCTTGGGTAGGGGCCCACGAGGCTGGTAGACCTGGTGCTCTGGGGGCTCACTTGCAGCCCAGCGAGTGGCTGTCACCGTGGCTCCTGCTCAGTCTACCTTCTTCTTCTCCACAGGGTCCTCACTGAGCAGCGAGTCGTCCCCCGTGTCCTCTCCGGCCACCAACCACAGCTCCCCCGCCAGCACACCCAAGCGTGTGCCCATGGGCCCTATCATCGTCCCCCCTGGGGGCCACAGCGTGCCCAGCACACCCCCGGTGGTGACCATCGCCCCAACCAAAACCGTCAATGGCGTCTGGAGGAGCGAGAGCCGGCAGGTGAGTGGCCCGGGGCAGGGCGGGGCACCCGGCATCCTCTAAGGGGAGGTTGGATGCGGCATTTGTTGGGGGCTTTGGAGCTTTCAAGGTTGAGCTGAAATTCGGAAGACACAGCCCCCTCACCCTGAGCGTCGGTCTCCTTCTCTGCCGCGTGGGGGTGACGTCACCTGGCTGGAGGCCCTGTGCAAGTGAGGGCAGCGGCCTGCACATCAGTCAGAAGAAACCATGGGCTGGGGGCCGTCCCCAGTTACTGTCTCCTGTTCTGGAGGTCACAGGTTCATGATGGGGGACTGGCAGGGCTGGCTTCCCCAGAGGCATCTCCTGGGTCGCTGCTGGCTGCCTTCTCGCTGGGTCATCTGGTGTCTGGGTGCTGATCTCCTCTTTTCGTGAGGACACCTGTCAGTTGATTTAGCGCCTACCCTGATGGCCTCATCCTGGTTTAATCGCCTCTTTGAAGACCTTGTCTCCAGTGCAGTTCCTTCTGAGGTCCTGGGCATTTGGGCTTTGTTTGACACGCAGACTTGGGCAGGGCTGGGAGTCCAGTTCAAGCTGTAACGCTGTGGCGTTGTAAGGGGGTGTTTGCAGAACACTTGGCAGACTGCAGCTGTGACTGTCATGGTCTGTGCACTGAACCAGGAATTGAGCCCGGAAGCCGTCAGAACAAGACGTCTGCTGGGTTTTTTGTTTCTGTCTTACTCTGGGGCTCCCAGCAGAAGCCCCTCCCCCAGTTTTCAGGGCTCCTCATCTTAGTGGGCCCCTTCCCACTCGCTGGTGCTTGCCCACATGGAAGGAGCTGGCATTGGGAGCTGCTGTCTGCCCTGCCTGGGGACCACACACCCTCAGGTGGCTCCCTGCGGCTCTGCATGTCTCCCCACTGCAGCTCCCCAGCGCCCCCATGCCCGCATGCAGCCTGGAGTGGGCCCTCCGTAACTAAGAATGATTCTCAGTGGCCGCTCTCGCCTGGACTTTTATGCTGAGTTCCGAGAGGGAAGCCCCATTTGGAAATGCTAATTAAACCGCAGAGAAGACTAGGAGGAAGGGGAGAGAGCGGCCGTCTCAGGGGGATGTGGGTGTCGGAGCCACCTGGTCATCACCAGGACCTGTCTCTACCCCCAGAGGTGGGAAGAGAGCCAGCCTCAGTCCACAGGTGACAGCCCTGGGCAGGCCCTGATCCAGGGTCCCTGTGGGGTCCCTAAGAGCTCTGGAGTGGGACCCCTGGGACCTGAGGTTACCTCTGCTGCTTTCCACGTCTTCTCTGGCTGAGGGGACAAATCTGCCTGGGGTCCTCACCTTGCTGGACCCCTCTGCCCTTGAAGCCTCTCTGTCTTAGTTTCTCTTCCCCATGTGTGGTCTGGAGCCAGAGGGGCAGGGCATGGCCTGGAGGGTAGACCCTGGCCAGAGGGGCCTCCACACCCCGAGGGGCATGGAGCAGCCCAAGGCAGCGCTAGTCCTGGTTTCAAAGAGGATGAGGGAGTTGTTACCAGCTCCCTTGTCTCCAGAGGCCACCCCCGGGGTCAGTCTTGACCCCAGGGACCCTGAGTCACCTGACGCAAACAGCCGAGGCTCCATGCACCCCCAGTGGTGGGGCCTGGCTGGTGGCACCAGGGCTCGCAGCTCACAGGAGGGTACTTTCCTGCCCCAGCCTGGACCAGGAGCCTCCACCGGCCGGGACCCCATTGCCAGCCACTGCCTTGAGCCCAACCAGAGCTCCAGGCTGAGGCCCAGGACACCTCAAGGAGGTTCCAGCGCCTTTGCCACTGACTCCTGTGCCCTGAGCTGGTCCCTCTCCTCGGAGGGGGTCCCTCTCCTTGGAGGGGGTCCTTCCCGCCTCAGGAATATTCAGCAGCCCCAGAGCAGAGCGGGGGAGCGACAGATCTGCTCCGGCAGTTTACCACCGCGGCACTTAATGGAACATGGTGCCACTGGGGAGGGCTCGGGGACAGGAGCTGGATTAGCAGGTGATGTACAGCTCCTCGCTCAGGCACAGAGGCTCAGCGGGGAATTTAATCCTCTGTGGGAGCGGGGAGGCGGAGAGAGGATTCCCCTCCCAGAGCTGTGACTGGGAACCGTAGTGGCCTCTGAGGCTGCAGGTGCAAGCGGGGGTCACCGGACGGGAGGCTTTTTGGCCTCTTCCCAGGGGCTCCCCTGTCTCCCAGGTAGTATGAGATGAAAAAGCCTATTTTAAAGCTAACAGGGCATGTCCTGCCTGTCTGACTGTGGAACCCTTGCTCTAATCACCCGAGAATGACGGATTTGCCTCCTCCCCGCAGCCCCCTCTGCCCCTCCTCCCCTCCCACCCCACCGCCTTCTTTCTTTCATCGTTGCAGCTGCGCCTGCAGCCGCTGCTCAGAAATGAAAAGCTGCCTGCAGATGCGCCGTGATGTGCCTATCTGTCAAGACAGAAGTGGGACCTTGGCCGCTGCTGTTGGGGTGCTTTGGGGTGGCTGCCGGGCCTCCCGGGCCTTTCCTGGGTGGGGGGCAGCTCTCTGCCTTGCTCCAGGCCCCGCTGACCTAGTTCCCAGGTGTCTGTGCCAGGCTTGGCCGGGTGCCAGCCAGACGGAAGCCACAGACATGTGTGTCTGGCTTGCCGGGCCCCTGCCCTGCCTGCTGGCTGCCCCCCCGCCCACCTCCCGGACTCCCTGTCTGTCCTCAGCCAGGCCAGGAAGGTGCCATCTGGCCTGGCCACTTGCAAGCAGGGCTTTGTCCTCAGCTGAGGGGAGAAGGGGTTCAAGGGTGTGTCTGGAGCGAGGAGCGGCCCCTCCCTGTGGCTGGGGCCCTGTACTCTGCTGTTTGACATGTCCCACAGCGTGGGGAGCATGTGGAGGAAGGCGGCAGGCCTGGGTCCATCCTGGGGTCAAGGTCTGCCCTCCAGCCCTCTTCCGACTCAATCAGTTGGATGCCGATTGCCTGGGCTGTCGTCTCCCTCATGCCCTGGCCAGGGGAGGCCTCAGCACCAGCCTGGGAGAGGGAGCCCAGGTCCCCTTGGTGCTTGAGCAGGCGAGAGCCCGTTCTGGGAGTCTGGAAGCCCACTAGCTTTGGGCCTGGTGTTGACTGGGGCACTACCTGGATGCTGGGGTCCAGGGGCCATTCCATCTTGTCCAGCCCATCCCAGACCCTAGGGACAGGGCGTGTCCTTCCTCGAGACCCGGTCCTCAGCTGTTCAGTTCTGTGCCAGGTAGGGTAGAGGCGTGAGGGATGACCTAGAAGCCCTATCTGGAAGTGGCCTCACAGGGCCAGTGTGGGCGGCTGAGCCTGGCTACTCATCTGCCCTGTCGGGCTCCCACCCTGCTGATGCATTCCCAGCTCGCCTGTGCCCAGCTGTGCCATGGACCCCACTGCCCTTTGAGCGGCTGCCGTGATGGGTACATGCCATTGATGTGTGCATGAGGCGTTCCAGGATGGCCAGGTCTCCTGATGCCAGGTTGGCCCGTCGGCCACTTCCCCGGTTGCTGACAGAGGCTGGAGACCCCAAGGCCAGGTGCTGGCCCCTGAGTTGGGGGGCGTCAGTGCCCGTGTGTGCCTCCCACCCTTGAGACCAGCACCCTGGAAGAGCAGGTCAGAGGTCATGAACCCAGGAGGACCCTGCAGAGAGTGGGGGCCCGGGCTGAGCCCTCGGGAAGGGAGCAGATGCTGCCTCTCATTGAAGATTCCAGGCGGCCGAGGCTCCTCCAATTAATCCTCACTGCCTGTCTCCTGGAGGGTGGAGCTTGGGAGGAGCCGGCCGGGCCTGGCTGCGCTGCCTCTGTGCGGGTACCATGTGTCACTGCCGGGTCACTGTCTGCCACCATGAAGATGGATAGGCCAGGAAGAGGGGCTGGCGGGTCAGGGACACAGCTCAGCTTCTGGGAGGCAGATGCCTCTCCGTGCTGGGGCAGATCTCAGCCCTGCACCGTCACTCCTGCTGATTTGGTGGGGCGACAGTCACAGGCCCCTTGTTTGCCAGGTATTTGGCATTTTGTAGCTCAGGGAGGCAGAGCAGAGCGCTGCCTGCTAATCAGCATTCGTTACCCTGATGTGGCCACATGGGATGTGAGGAAGGGCAGGGAGGCTCAGGGGGGCCAGTGTGGCCATGGCTCTCAGATACCCCCAGGTCGGGGTGGCGCTGGGGCTGAGAGCAGCTGCCCCGGCGATGGAGTGACGCCTTAGCACAGCCCCTGTCTGAGCCACCCTAAGCCTTGCCCCGCCCCTTCTTAGTCACACGAGTAACAGGAAGAAGCAAGGCTTTTCCCACTCTGGTTTCTCTGGGCCGGACTCTGCGTGGATGGGTCTGAGGGGGACGGCCTTCCGAGTGGCTGGGGGTGGCACGGCCCATTCTTAGACTTGGCGGGGACCTCAGCCAGGAAGGTGGGCCTTGGGCTACCGCCTCCTTCTGCTTTGTGCCTGGAGCAGACTCCTCATCTGAGTCTCCTGGGCCACCTTGCCCAGCTAGGCATTTTCTGTCCAGGTCCATTTTCTGTCCAGGAGCCTAGGACGGGTGAGCTGTGGCCTTCCCTGTCCCACCGTGTGTGTGAAGGTCGGGTGCAGGCCAGTTACAGGCCAGCTGCTGCCTGTTCTGCTGGGCGCCAGGGCCAGGGCCACCCCAGGAGTTGGCTGGGAGCAGACCAGCACCTTCAGCCAGGGGGCAGTGCCAGCTTCCTATGGCCTCTACCCTCCACATGGGCACCAGGGGCAGGACATCTGAGATGGGGGTGGGCGGCTGCTGGCACAGCTGACATCTTGCTTACATGACGCACTCACTTCACAGCATGCTAGGTGCCAACAGCATCCACTTCCCCGGATGTGGGCACCAGGACAGGTAGGAGGCAGGAGCTCCTGTCGCCCCGTGTGCATCACCTGCGCACGCTGTGGTTCTCAGTGGGGGGAAGGGGGTTCTACTTCTTCCACTGGCCTGAGGAGGCCCAGGGAGGGGGACAGGAAGGCCCTGAGACGGGCCTCACCCCATACCTGGCAGAGCCATGTCCCCTTCCTACGGTTCTACCTCCCACGTCACCTGCACCATGTTTTGTGTAGAAAGCCTTAGGGAAAGGATATTTCTAGAACCTGAGCTACATCCAGACCTGGCTCTGTCCTGTGTGCACTGGCCTGTACCAGTTCCTGCCCTGACCGGACACTCTCCTCTGCAGGACGCCGGCTCCAGGAGCAGCAGTGGCGGTCGAGAACGCCTCATTGTGGAGCCCCCGCTCCCCCAGGAGAAGGCAGGGGGCCCAGCCATCCCCTCGCACCTGCTCAGCACCACCTACCCCTTCGGCCTCTCCCCCAGCTCGGTCGTGCAGGATTCCCGCTTCCCGCCACTCAAGTAAGTCAGCCAGTGGGGTCTTTGTGAGGCAGCCAGGCGGGGACACAGTCTTCAGGGTCTGGGTCCCCAGGCAGCCTGTGGTCTGTACCAGGTGAGGCTGGGCCCGCCGGAGGGTCATCGGCCTCTGCAGCCGCTCAGCCCCGGGGTTGGAGCCCTGTCTGTGCCCCTCCATGCTGAGGTGGTGATGGCAGCACACTGCCCACCCTGCTTCAGCTCCGTTCTGGTTCTGGGTGCCAGGAGTCTGGGTGCCGGCTGAGCGGCAGGGGGGATGCCGGGAGGTTAGCCATCCCCTCAGCAGGAGCAGGTCTCCGCTTACCTGTTCCCACCTCGCCCACTGTCCTGGCCTGCAGCCTCCAGCGGCCTGTGCACCACGTGGTGCCCCCCAGCACCGTGACCGAGGACTACCTGAGAAGCTTCCGGCCCTACCACACCGCTGACGACCTCCGCGTGTCCTCACTGCCTCCCCTAGGCCTGGACCCGGCCACCGCCGCAGCCTACTACCACCCCAGCTACCTGGCCCCGCACCCCTTCCCCCATCCGGCCTTCAGGTGAGGCGGCCCCCGCGTGCCCTCTCATCCAGGCACCAGTCTAAGCCTGACAAGACGGAGCCCGGTGGGAAGGTGTTTCTTACAGCCTGGAGGCCAGGCTCCCAGGGGAGCATCTAGAGCGGCCCCCAAAATCGTCCCCAGCTTTGAGCTCAAATTCAGCCCTGATGGCCCACTGGTGAACAGTCCCCTTGGTGACTGTGCCGTCACTGTTGAGAACAGGGCTTTGCCTGTGGGAGGGGTGCTACTTGGCCATGTGGTGGGAGAGCCTGGGTCCTTGGAGAAGCTCCACACATCCTAGCCAGAGGGGCCTGTAGTCACGACACGGACCGCCCCACGTCAGGGCAGCCCAGCCTGCTGGCCGGCCTCGGAAGGGCCTGCGCGCTTGCTGACTCTCAGCCGAGGGAGGTGGCAGGTAGCGTTCTGGATCCCCAAGCTGTCGGCACCCAGCGGCTTCTGGCATTAAAGGGCTTTGGGGCTAACAGCAGGTGCGGCTTTCGCCTCCAGCCATTTTGCCACGTTCCCCACACTCAGGGAGGTGTGCGTACCTGGCCAAGGCGCACCTGTTGACAGGGCTGGGTCTACCCCTTGGTTTTAGGGTTTGGTGCTCACGGCCCTGTCTTCTCCACACAGGATGGATGACTCCTACTGCCTGTCCGCCCTGAGATCCCCGTTCTACCCCATCCCCACCCCTGGCTCCCTGCCCCCACTGCACCCGTCAGCGATGCACCTTCACCTCTCCGGGGTCCGCTACCCCCCCGAGCTCTCCCACTCATCCCTGGCGGCGCTGCACTCGGAGCGCATGTCCAGCCTCAGTGCGGAGAGGTAAGTGTGTCCCGGCCCGGGGAGCCCCTCTACCCTTCCTGTCCCTAGATGGCAGCGAGGCAGAAAGCCTGGGCTGGAGCCTGACTGGGGTCCTGGGCCGTGCCTGTCCCGTTTTTCCGCCTGCCAAATGGGACAGTGATTGTTGCAGTTCTGTGCTCTGAAACAGCGCCTGTCTCGGCAGCCGTAGACGCCTGCTCTAAGCCCACGGGCCGAGGCGCTCTCGGGGCGCTTGCGGGTGTTGTAAGCCACTTTGATTGTATGGACCTTAAGTTCTTCTGCACCAGCAAAAGTGAGGGAGATGCTGCTCACCTCCCGTACAATTTGGATCGGTGCCCTGGCTCGTTCCTGGGCATGCTTTTTAAGGGCCTGCCCAGGTCCCCGTCTTGCTCCTGGCGCAGCACGGCCCCAACTCTTTCCACACACTGCAGGCTGCAGATGGACGAGGAGCTGAGGCGGGAGCGTGAGCGTGAGCGCGAGGCTGACCGCGAACGGGAGAAGGAGCGTGAGCGTGAACGGGAGAAGGAGCGTGAGCAGGAGAAGGAGCGGGAGCGTGAGAAGGAGCGCGAGCGGGAGCGGGAGCTGGAGCGCCAGCGGGAGCAGCGGGCCCGGGAGAAGGAGCTGCTGGCCGCCAAGGCCCTGGAGCCCGCCTTCCTGCCTGTGGCCGAGCTGCACGGGCTGCGTGGCCATGCCACCGAGGAGCGGGGCAAGCCCTCGGAGCAGCTGACCCCAACCCGAGCAGGTACCTGGGCGCGGGTGGGCTGTGCCAGCCGAGGTCTCAGCCACCCATGGGGAGGAGCTCTGATCCGCAGCACGTGCCAGTCGCCATGGTGTAAATCCTCCCCTGCTGAGTTCACCCGAAAAGCCTGTCGTAGCTGAACACAGAGTAGGGAACAGAGGCACTTGGACACATGATACAGACATGGGTGTAGGCGACCCCACGAGCACAGCTGTGAAATGTAGCCAGGGTATTAGCAAAGAGTAAGTTTTGAGTGCTTTGTTAATTGTAATATAATTTATGTTCCTGTTCAGTTTACAAATAGCTGTTTAGTAATAACAACCGGCTTTTGCATGTTTCCTAAAAATTTAACAGTCTGCTCTTTGAGCCAGTGTGAGCTGGCTCTGGCACCCCACTGGCTGGGCAAGACGTGCCAGCCAGCCATGGAGCGCCTCCTTCTAGGGACAAGGCATGCTTCCTGAAAGCTCCCATAAGGCCCTCTGGAATCTCTTGGTTCTGGCTGTGGGAAGAACCCTTTGGAAGGGTCTGGTTTCTCTGGGCAGTTGGGTGAGAGAGGCGGGGGATGGAGCATGCCAGCCCGCGTGGCTGAGACCCTGACGACTCTGCTTCCCCCCACAGAAAAACTGAAGGATGCCGGCCTGCAGGCGCCCAAGCCCGTGCAGCACCCCTTGCATCCGGTGCCCACCGCACACCACGCAGTGCCCAGCCTCATCTCCAACCATGGCATCTTCTCTCTGCCAAGCAGCAGCGCTGCCACGGCCCTGCTGATCCAGCGCACCAACGAGGAGGAGAAGTGGCTGGCGCGGCAGCGGCGACTGCGGCAGGAGAAGGAGGATCGGCAGTCTCAGGTGTCGGAGTTCCGGCAGCAGGTGCTGGAGCAGCACCTGGACATGGGCCGGCCCCCAGTACCTGCAGAGGCGGAACACAGGCCCGAGAGCACCTCCAGGTGGGCCCGGGCAGCGGGTACTCACATGTGTGAGCCTGGGGAGGGAAGGAGGGATGAGCCTTCATGTTCAGATTTGTTCTGTGTGTATTGAGCACCTGCTGTTTGCCCGACGTCCCGCCCCAGCGTTTCTGCCTTCCTCTTTCATTTCTGCTCTTTCATGTTCACGTTACAATGCCTGTCTTGCCTGTGGGGAAGCTGAGACTGAGGAGGAAAATGGTTGCTCAGAGGTATCCCCACCAGTAAGTAAGGAGAGCAATCAGGTCCATGTTGAGAGCCAGGCCCTGCCCACGCAGCCTGGACCCGTTCCCAGGAGGCCATTCACAGCAGCTGAGAGCTCGAGGTGGAAGCTTTAATTACTCATAATACCTGTTCTCTCCATCCTCCTCTGCTTTTGAGCCTCGGCTTTTTTTTTTTAAAGAGAAGGGGACGGCTTTTGATTTTAAGGAAAAAATGAGTTTTATTGCTTTCATATTAATAATAATTCCCATTTTCTTTTTTTTTTTTGAGACGGAGTTTCGCTCTTGTTACCCACGCTGGAGTGCAATGGCGCGATCTCGGCTCACCGCAACCTCTGTCTCCTGGGTTCAGGCAATTCTCCTGCCTCAGCCTCCTGAGTAGCTGGGTTTACAGGCACGCGCCACCATGCCCAGCTAATTTTTTGTATTTTTAGTAGAGACGGGGTTTCACCATGTTGACCAGGATGGTCTCGATCTCTTGACCTCATGATCCACCCGCCTCGGCCTCCCAAAGTGCTGGGATTTCAGGCTTGAGCCACCGCGCCCGGCCCAATAATTCCCATTTTCTAGCCCTTTATTCCCAGGAGACTTTGTGGCGGTGCCTGGGAGCCCAGCTGCAGACACAAGTCTTACGAGCTGGGCCCGAGTGCCACCGAGCCTGCCTGCTCCTGCCCTGGTGCCGTGCTGCTCCCAGCTCCCGCCTCACAGCCCCCTGGGGCTCACTCTCAGCAAGAGTGGGTGGGGATGACCTGCCAGGCTTCTCTAGCTCTGGGACCTAAGGACACTGCTTCTGTTCCCTGAGCCTCGGTTTCCTCAACTGAGGAGAGTGGGGTGTTTTCTGAGCCTCTTTCCAGCTTTCAGGGCTGTGGTGCTGTCGTGGAATAAGAAACCCTCCGGCTCTGGGACGGGAGTGTGCTGCTATGTAAAATCTGCCCTCCCTTCCATTTGCCCCCTTGTCGAGTAGGGCAGCGAGGAAATGCATGCTGCTGATCAGGGATGACTGTCACTGGGCCCACCGCAGTCTCCCTGTGGCTCATGATGTCCAGCATGGCTGAAGGGAGGCCCCTTCTGCCAACTGTCCCTCTGCGTCTCAGCCTCTCGCAGCCCCCACCCCCAAGGCCTCTCAGGCTCAGCCTTGCCTGCTACCCAGTGGACTCAAGGCAGCCAGCTCCCCGCTGGCATGGCCTGATAACATGGGGGTGCCCTGACTCCTGCAGGCATCTTCTTCCTTGGAGCTCCCTAGGGCCCCAGTACAGGTGTTGCGACTTCGCCCACCCATGGGCTGCTTCCAGCCAGGGCAGCTGCACCATTTGGACCTGGGCACGGTGGGAAGCAGGGCCCAGGCCTCCCCTGGCTATGGAGATTCTCCTGTGGCCGGCTGCACACACGTCCTTACAGCAAGCTGAGCGGGGTCCTCACAGGGCCCTCATGCTCCAGGCTGGAAAAGTGTCCCGTGCTTGGTGTGGCACGTGCAGTATTTATTCTGCAGTTTTGATTCCTTTGCTGTTCACTTAAGGACAGGCCTTCTTCCCGTGCTTCCCTGTTGTATTCTCCTAAGAGGGGCGGCAACGCTGGATATGTCCCCAGCCTTGAGTCTGGAATTACTAGGGAGGGCCTTGGTGGCTGTGTTTAAACAGCACCGGGGCAGCCTGGCCAGGTGCCTGCCATGGCCTCTGTTTCTTCCTTCCCCTCAAGCCTTGCACAGGGTCACTGGGGAGTACTGGTCCAAACATCCTGTGAGTTTATTTTCCTTTACAAAAAAGAAAGCCAGGCACAGTGACACGTGCCTGTAGACTCAGCTGCTCTGGATGCTGAGGTGGGAGGATTGTTTGGGGCAATAGTGTGCTGTTACCTATTTGATATCCAAGGCAAGTCCAGCACCAATGCAGTGACCTCCCAGGAGCAGAGGGCCACCAGGTTGCCTGGTGAAGGAGGGGTGAACTGCCCAGGTTGGAGATGCAGCATGTCAAAACTCCCATGCTGATCCGTAGTGGGATTGCACCTGTAAATAGCGACTTCGCTCCAGCCTGGGCAATACAGCGAGACCCATCTCTATAAAAAAAAAAAAAAAAAAAAAAAAAAAGATAAACTTTGGAAAAACAATACTAAAAATAACCCTTTGAATAGATTAAATCTTGGTTTAAATGCACATAGAGAAACAAGTCATTTAGTGCAACTAAGGGGCAGCTTCTTGTTTAATGGAAGGGCTCCGATATTAGAAATCCCCTCTTCCCTCCCTGCCTCAGCAGGCCTTAGTCTAGGTCTTTGAAGACACTTTGTTTCGGGCCTCTGCCACTGGCCACTTGGGGTCGCTGCAGTTCTAACGGGGGCCACTGCAGAGCAGTCTGGGCACAGGCCCCATCCTGGCACTTCACTGTTGGTTTTGGCTCTGGGTTGGGCTGGGCAGGCACTGGAAGGTTGTGGCTTATGGCTGCCTGCAAGGGCAGTGGGGAGGGAAGAGCACTGGCTCTGTGCACATGGTCAGCCTGCCTTACAGGGCACAGCAGGAGGAAGGGACCGGTAGCAGGGCCGCAGCCTCGTACAGAGTGGGTTTCCCATGGAAAATGAGGATGACGCTTGCCCTTGGGGGGATTTGCACAAGCAGGGTGGGAAACTCAGCACAGTTGGGTCTGTCCTGGGCCCGAGCGGGTCCGCCTTCCCGAGCAGTATAGGCTTAGCAGTATAGCCTCCCTGACCTGTTGGAGCGGCCTGCACATACCTGCCACGGGTGTTAAAAGAGGAAATGGAGGGCCTTGCCTGGTGGCTCACTCTTGTAATCCCAGCACTTTGGGAGGCCGAGGCAGGTGGATCACTTGAGGTCAGGAGTTCAAGACCAGCCTGGCCAACATTGTGAAACGTCATCTCTACTAAAAATGGAAAAAATGAGCAGGGTATGGTGGCACACACCTGTAATCCCAGCTACTTGGGAGGCTGAGGCGGGAGAATCAGTTGAACCCAGGAGGCAGAGGTTGCAGTGAGTTGGCATCACGCCACTGCACTTCAGCCTGGGTGATAAGAGCAAAACTCCATCTCAAATAAAAGAAAATGGAGGACGGAAAACATGGTCCTTGGGGTGGGATGTGTGCCCTCTCCCTGCAGCCCTGCTGGCAGCGGCTGTCTATGGGGCTGTGCCATCTGGGTCATCTTAGGAGCGCAGGCTGCTGGGGAAGCCCATGGAGGGCTGAGGGGTCTTTTCTCCCTGACTGATGGGTTGGTCTCACTCCCTAGGCCAGGACCGAACCGTCATGAGCCAGGTGGCCGTGACCCTCCGCAGCACTTTGGGGGGCCACCACCTCTGATTTCACCCAAGCCCCAGCTCCACACTGCACCTACAGCCCTCTGGAACCCCGTGTCCCTGATGGACAACACCTTGGAGACGCGGCGCCCTGAGAGCCACCCTCTGCACAGCCACCCGGCTGCATTTGAGCCTAGCCGCCAGGCAGCCGTACCACTGGTGAAGGTGGAGCGGGTCTTCTGCCCGGAGAAAGCGGAAGAGGGGCCACGGAAGCGTGAGCCTGCCCCCCTGGACAAGTACCAACCACCTCCGCCACCACCACCACGAGAGGGAGGGACCCTGGAACACCAGACCTTCCCACCCGGGCCTGGGCCCTTCCTTGCTGAGCTCGAGAAGTCCACCCAGACCATCTTGGGCCAGCAGCGGGCCTCCCTCCCACAGACAGCCACCTTCGGGGAGCTCAGCGGACCCCTGAAGCCTGGCTCGCCCTACCGGCCCCCAGCACCACGGGGCCCTGACCCTGCCTACATCTACGATGAGTTCCTGCAGCAGCGCCGGAGGCTGGTCAGCAAGCTGGACCTGGAGGAGCGCAGGCGGCGGGAGGCCCAGGAGAAAGGTCTGCCGCCCCGAGGGCCCCAACCTGCTCAGGGGGAGCGGCACAGTGGGGAGGGGGAGCCTGCGTGCCAGCCACCAGCCCCTTGTGCTTTCTGCCTGGGGTAGTCCCAGGCTCCACGTGGCAAGTGCGCTGGCTTCTGTGTAGCAGCTTCACACTGCTGTAGGGGAGATAGACCGTAGGCCCCATGCCTGTCCTGCCTCCGTGCAAATTGTCCCAAAAAGCCAAATCAAAGCCTGCCTGTAAAGACAGTTCTGCAGACATGCACGATGAATAAGTGATGAGCAGAGACTAATAAGATGGTTTTAAATATTAATAGTGCAGCATAACAGGAGTGCTGGCCTGGGCCCAGCAGGGACTCCACATCCAGGGCTGTCTGCAGCAGGTGGGCCAGGGCGGGGAGGAGGTGGCAGCTGGCACTGTCCCGGGTCAGGGCAGGAGGTCAGGCACCTCATTCCCATTTCTCCTTGGGGCGGAGAGTCGTCGGCCGGCACTCCCCGAGAGCACCAGGAAGAGCATCTGGCAGTCTCGGTTGTGAGGAGAGAGCAGGGCTCCAGCCCCGTCTCTTTCCTATGCTGGACACTCGGTCCCGTCCCATGCCGAGCTCACCTGCCCCTTCACTAGAAGCTGGGGCACAGGCCATCTTCCTGGTGCGCGGAGGCTGGATGGAGGGCCCGGCTAGGCTTCTCTCCCCTTCTCACTTAGGAAAGGAGGAGGGGGCTACCCCAGTGCCCCTGGGCAGGGGCTCTGCCGTTGTCTGTGCATTTGAGAGCAGGGGCCTGTGCTCCTGTCCTCTCCCAGGGGTTGGACCCAGACGGCCACAGCAGGGGGCAGTGCATGTGCACAGGCAGCGCTATGTTGCCGTGGACATGGCCCCAGGCCTGTGTGATGGATGGTCCCTGCCAGGGGGAGGAGGGAGGTCTTGCCAGCCCAGCGGACCGCCTAGCCACTTGGAGGCCTCTGAGGGCCTTGGATCCCAGGGAAGCCTGGTGCCTGCGGTCGCGCAGAGCCCTAGGACTGGGTTAGTGGTGGCTTCCACCTGGGTGGAAAGGAAGTGGCCTTCGGGGTGCTCAGGTTCCAGCAGGCCTGGCCTGATGGGTGGGTTGCAGTGATGTGGCTGGAGGGCATGTCCACTGGACAGATGAAGGCTCTTTGTCCAGCTGAATACAACCATTTTTCATCAGGGTACTACTACGACCTCGATGACTCTTACGATGAGAGCGATGAGGAGGAGGTCAGGGCCCACCTCCGCTGCGTGGCCGAGCAGCCGCCCCTCAAACTGGACACGTCCTCCGAGGTACTGGGCTCTCCTCCCCACAGACGTACACTGGGCTGGGCTGGGCCCCCACATCAGTGCCTACCTCCCAGCTTTGACACCCGCAGCCCTTCCCACCGGTTCTAGGTTCCTCTAGAAGTCCTGGCAGGGTTGGTCCCACCAAGCTGTAGCCAGGCACAGCCAGCCATGGCACACAGACTTCGAGGACCCCAAGAGGGGGGCCCGGGACAATGAAAGAAGACCACTGCCAGTGGCTTCCAACTCCTTTGTTTTCTTTCCCAATCTAGAAGCTAGAGTTTTTGCAACTTTTTGGCTTGACCACCCAACAGCAGAAGGAGGAATTGGTGGCCCAGAAGCGGAGGAAGCGGCGGCGGATGTTGAGAGAGAGAAGCCCGTCACCCCCCACAGTTCAGAGCAAGCGGCAGACGCCTTCACCAAGACTGGCGCTGTCCACCCGCTACAGCCCTGATGAGATGAACAACAGTCCCAACTTCGAAGAGAAGAAGAAGTTCCTGACCATCTTCAACCTGACCCACATTAGCGCCGAGAAGAGGAAAGGTGGGGCCTCACCAGGGTAGGAAGGTTGGGGCTCAATGGGGTGGGCGTGCGTTTCTGTAGCGGCAGACACCAGGCAGGATCTGGGATCACTCGGCTGGAGGCTGCCCCTTCACTCTTCCCAGCTCCTGGGGACAGCCTGTGCTCGTGGAAGCTCTCCGCAGCAGCCCTTACCTGGCAGGCTTTGCTCGGAGAACCCCCACTGTCTTGAGCTGAGGACTGCCTTTGTCACTCATCCATCTCCTGGCGCCCGAGAAGGTGCTCTTTGAGCCGAGTGTGCCAGTGACTGCACAAGGCATGAGGGGAGGTGCCCGGCATTCGGGTTCATCTTGCTGCAGGCTTTTTCTCTTGCTGGACTACTCAGGTGGTCAGCTGGGCGTTGTGTCTTGGTGGCCAGAGGCCTGGGGAAGCTGCCAGGCAGCGCAGCACACACTGAGCAGATGGCTTGCCTTAAAAGATGCTTCCAGTTAGTCTGGCCACACAGGGACATGCTGGGACAGATCCTCTGGGCTGGAGTCCACACAGCAGAAGAGACAACGCAGCTACAACCCCCACTTAGTGTTTTGACTTCCCTGGCCCGTGACGCAGGCTGGTTCTGTGCCTGCATGGTGACGTTCCTGGCCCTGCCCCTTGGCGAGCCTCCAAGTCTTCAGGGATCCCTGGCCTCCGCTGTGAGAGAAAGTGAAAGGAAAGCAGAGTTACCTTGCGGTCTTTTCGCTGCTTCAAGGTGTCTGTCAGGGTGCAGCCATTTCCTTTCTGCTTTGTACCAGTCAGGAGGTGTTCTTTCTCTTCTCGGGCTGATGCCGTGTTGCTTGCCGGCCCAAAGTCCTAGATGCAAAGCATCTTTTGACGTGGCTGCATTTTTACAGGAAAAAAATTCAGGGCAATGCAGCCCTTAAATGTCAGAGTCAACAAGGGCCGTGTGACACCAGGAATCTGCTCTGTGTAACAGCATGGGGTCATCTTTCTTTCTCAGGAAGTGCCGGGAGGGAGGGGGCCAGGAGACGGCACCCTGCCTCAGAGGCTAGGCCTGGGCCTTTGGGGCATTTCCTGGTGTTGGGGCCACCTTTTCTCACTTGAAATAAAATACATCCTCACACACCACCACTGAGGTCCGTGGGCACAGTGTTTAACAGAGATGTAATCACTGCATAGACAGCTGTCTTTCGAGCACGTCTAAGACTTTGTGTAGTGGATGCGTGTTAGTCTGGGCTCACTGTAATGTGGTGCCTTCTTTTAAACTGGGCCTGCCTCATCGCACCTGCTTTCGGTTTTTCTGGCTTTAGCGCTTTACCTGCCCATCAGGGCTCTGCTAGAATCCCAGCATCTTTCCCTCCAAAAAAAATGATGCAACTGGCTCGTTAATCTTAGGCTGCTTTTCCCATAGACAAAGAGAGACTTGTTGAAATGCTCCGTGCCATGAAGCAGAAGGCACTGTCACCAGCAGTGGCCGGCTCCTTGACAAACTCTCCGAGGGACAGTCCTGCCGTCTCCCTGAGTGGTAAGGGAAGGATAGCCCCACCTGCTACCACCCAGGATCATCCTGAGGGCTGCGCCGGCTTGGAGGCAACCACTCGAGGTCCTCGTCAAAGTGGCCTCCTGCCGACTGTCTTCTGCCATTCTTCTTGCACAAGTGTACCATCCTTGCACAGTTGTGACGGTCCTGGGGACACAACATCAGTTTGAAGGCGGGCTCAGAGTTGAGGGGAGGGTCTGGCTTCTGTGGAGCTCAGTGTGAGGTCCACTGTGGTGGTAGTAACCTGTCCTTCAGTCATAGCACAGTAGGTCACACAGAGCCCACTCCAGTGGCCCCATCCCAGGAGGGTGGGCGTGCTCTAGGCTCTGCCTGTGCCCTGGTCCTGCCACTGGCCTGCCTGCCCTGGCTCTCCTCCTGCATCTTCGTCTTACTCACTCTGCCCTCTGGGCCCCGCCGGCACCTCCTGCCCTGCTTTCCTCCTCTTACATCTCTGGTCGAGCGACCTCTGTCCTGTCCAGTGTCGCAGGGAATCTTTATAGTTCATCCCAGTTCTTGGCTCCACACGCAGTCTCTCGTCTGGTTGGAGTGAATCCCTCTCTCTCACAGTCCCGTGGCTGGGGGACTTGCTTCTTCCTACGGATCTGTTTTTCTTGGGATATCTTTCAAGGATGGACTTGCCACCAAACACCACCGTCTTCAGAGCGGAGCCACGTGCGCAGCGGTTATTTACATGTTCCCTGGGTGTTGGTTCTTTGCACTAGGTCTTTATTAAGAGTAAGCTCTAGAGATGGGGATCTGCGTGCTCGACCCTCAGCCTGTTAACTTGCATCTCTTAATGTTTTCCTTCACTTTCTGTCTCTAAAAGAAGCAGCCACGCAGCAAGCCTCTCTGGACATGGACAAGCCGGTTGGTGTTGCTGCTTCCTTGTCTGACGTCCCAAAGGCCGCGGAGCCTGGGAAGCTGGAACAGGTCCGGCCCCAGGAGCTGTCAAGAGTCCAGGAGCTAGCTCCTGCCAGTGCGGAGAAGGCCAGGCTGAGTGAGGGCCCTGGAGGCAAGAAGAGCCTGAGCATGCTTCACTACATCCGGGGCACTGCACCCAAGGACATTCCTGTGCCGCTGTCCCACAGCACCAATGGGAAGAGCAAGCCATGGGAGCCCTTTGTGGCGGAAGAGTTTGCCCATCAGTTCCACGAGTCAGTGCTGCAGTCCACCCAGAAGGCCCTGCAGAAGCATAAAGGTAATGAGGCTGCCCGTCCTTACTCGGCTCCTGCCTGTGCTTGAGGCTGGCCCCAGTCCCTGAGCGGCCACAGCTGCTCAGCCGTGGGCACCAATTTTTATAAACTCCAATCCCCAGAAGAAAATAATGTTGTTAGTATGCCAAAACCATGTTTGTTTGTTTTACTCCACACTCTAAAAGCTGAACTTGTAGGTGAAAAGCATTTTTAGGTGCCAGCACTGATGCTGTGCTGTGAGCAGGGGTGCATCGATCCGTAAGAGGTAGCAGCAAGGAGAGCAGCAGGCACTGGTTTTTGCTGAGATTAAGAAAGGTTCCCCAAAGGCAGGAAGAGTGCATGATTGGATTTTTACCAGCATTCATTTGAAAGAATCGTGTTTTTCAAGACAAAATGTTCAACTAGATTCAGATGGCCGCTACTCCTCAGGGTAGAGAGTCCCTTCCTTCCTGGTGGTATGTAAAGATGTCATCTCCGGCCCTCTGGATCCATGGGTTCCACGTGTTTGGATTCAACCAGCTTCAGATTAGACATATTTGTGGGTGGGGTGGAATTCCACAACATTCCAAAAGCAAAACTTGAATTTACCAAGCACCAGGTACTACATTGAATCCATGCAGATCAGGTGAAGTAGGGGCAATATATTAGGTATTACAAGTAATCTAGGTACAAGTATAGGCGGTATACTGGGTGTTACATTGTATCCATGTAGGCTCTATTCAGGTACTATGCTGTTTTCCGTTAGGGACTTGAACCTCCTTGGCTTTTGGTATTCACAGGAGGTCCTGCACTGCAGCCTGGGTGACAGAGTGAGACTCTGTCTCAAGAAGAAGAAAAATGGAGGCTCAGAGATGAATTTCATCAAAATGGTCCACGTACCAGGATCGACTGGTACTCAGCGCTGCTCTGTGTCAGACGTTGTCATGCTGGGTCCGTGGCCCAGAGACCGTTGGCTAGATTCCCTCCTCTTTGCTCAGTGTCACGTTGGTCCCTAGAGACCTGCAGTCATGCTGACTCTGCAGCAAAGGCAGGGCAGAGCTTGAGACAGCACCCTGTGTCCCTACCCTCAACACACTGACGTAAGCCCTGTCCCTTCTGCAGGGAGCGTGGCTGTGCTATCCGCAGAGCAGAACCATAAGGTCGATGCGTCTGTCCACTACAACATTCCCGAGCTACAGTCCTCCAGCCGTGTCCTTCCACCCCAGCACAATGGGCAGCAGGAGCCCCCCACTTCAAGGAAGGGCCCCCCAACGCAGGAGGTGGACCGGGACTCGGAGGAGGAGGAGGAAGAGGATGAAGATGGAGAAGAGGATGAAGAAACCCCCAGGCGCAAGTGGCAAGGGATTGAGGCCGTTTTTGAAGCTTACCAGGAACACATAGAAGGTATGGCATTGGGAGGGAAGAGGGGAGGGAGTAAAGGACCTTTAGAAAGGAAGCTGAGTGACAAGTTCATGCAGACTTTTGCCAGCCTGAGGACTGTTCCTGCATCCTGAGGCACAGTAGATACAAATACTGGAAGGTTCCTCCGGCTTCTGGTAGTGGTGATGCCCCATGGTGGAACCTGAGGCCAGTCTTACTGGGGCATCAAGCACCAAGATGCCAACTTTTCGTGGCACCTGTCATTTTTCATGTGGGCCCTGCTCTTGGAGACCCAACATCAGTGCGGATGTCGGCCTCAGCTTCGGGTAAGGGCCCTGGCACATGACCCAGTTGGCCAATTTGCTGAGCTCCAGCAGCTAGGCCTGGTTACTGCTTGAGCATGCCTCCTGCCTAGCTGTAAGGATTACTCTGGGGCCAATGGGTACCAGTAACGTTTCAGCTACCTTTACTTTAGCCAGGTGCTGTGCGAGGGGGAGACAGGCTCCTGCCGAAGGCTTAGTCAAAGGCTCGCCACCTGTCTAAATACCCAGGATGTTTTGATCCCCCCTCGGAATGTACATGCCAACCCTCCCCCATCCGCCTCCCCCCCCCCCCCCGGAAGCCACAGCACCAGGCAGACTCTGCCAGGGAGTAGAACCATGAAACTGGCTGCTGCAGTGTTTGATCCTTCTGTATACAGCAGCCCACCTCCTGCCTCTTAATGCCTCAGTTACCCGAGGATACGGCCAAGGCCCATTTGGCTTGGCACAGAGGTACCCAGCCTTCATTTTGCACTCGCCATCCTTACTGTATGGGCACTGCTGGGCAAGGGTGCAGCCACCTGCAAGTGATTTATTAGCATATCCTAGATGATTTTTTCTCATCACGTATTATAGTGTTATAAACGTAAGGACTTGATTACGAATGTCAACCTTTTCAAATACGTTGAAAAGTAGTTTGTCTCTTGCCAGAACTCACTTTGGAAAAGTGTTCTCCAAACTAAAAAAACAAATGCCTGTGTAGCCACAACCAGGGCATCAAATCCTGTATTTGGCTTCCTTTCTTCCTCCCATGGAATCTTTCCAGTTTATTGCCTACTACTTCCCTGTTTTTTTTTTTTTTTTTTTTTTGAGATGGAGTCTTGCTCTGTAGCCAAGGCTGGAGTACAGTGGCGTGATCTTGGCTCACTGCAACCTCTGCTGCCCAGGTCCCAGGTCAAGCAATTCTCCTGCCTCGGCCTCCCGAGTAGCTGGGATTACTCATGGGCCACCATGCCCAGCTAATTTTTGTGTTTTTAGTAGAGACAGTTTCATGATGTTGGCCAGGCTGGTCTCAAACTCCTGACCCCCGTGATCTGGCCACCTCCCAAAGTGCTCAGATTATAGGCATGAGCCACGGCGCCTGGCCCCATGGTGCTGTTAAGTACACACATAAATATCCAGAAGCAATATGCGGAGTGATTTTTAACTCTCCTGAGATGAAATATTTCCATCTTTTCTGGTTTTGTGGGTTTCTTGGTGTGGTGTTGAGAATTCTTTCCACACACCAAGGCTGTAAGGCTGTTCTGTGAGTTCAGCTTTTTCCTGTTCTGTGTAAGACTCGTGTACAGAGTAAGGTAGAAATCTTAACTGCATCTTACCCACCCAGACAAGCAGTTACTCTTCTTCCCTGCCTCACTCCTGCACCTATGGGGCGAGGCTTTGCCTGGCAGGACGTGACCTGCCCTGAACACATTTCCTCTAAGCTACTGTTCAGCAGGTCTTGCACCATGGCTTTCCTCCAGAGATTTTAGGATCGCCTTCTGTTCCCCTCTCAAAGAGTCCAGTTAGGATTTTCAGTTGCACTGAATTTATGGACTTGGTTGGCATGTTGGCATCCTTGTCCATGAATATGGTACCGAACTATGAAATCATTGTCATTTGTGATCATTTGGGACTAGATTTGGTTTCAGCTATCACATAGGTTTTGGGGGCTGTTTCCAAAAACCATTGTAGCTTACAAAGCTTTATGATTTTTTTAATCTATGGTTATTCCTTAGATCATAGGAATCACAGATGATCAAACCTTCTGCAAATACAAGTTTTGGTTCTTTCCTTTTGAATTTGTCTTGTCACTCCAGTGCTGCTGAAGACAGGCACGGGTAGGGCCCTTATCTGTGAAACTGTAAAGCATCCCGTGAGAGGGAAGGCTCCCGTTCGCAGAGTTGTTGCTGCTTTGATTTTTTCTGGCTGTTGCTCCGTCCTTGCTGGATGTGTGATTTGCGTTCTTTACTTTGTTGTTCTGTGTTATCCAGACTGTTGTCACCTTCGCTGTTTGTCAGTCTCTGAAACACTCTGCATAAAATAGGGACTTAAATGTTTGGAGTCACTCTGTTAAAATTAGGCCTGGTATCTTCTGATAGAGCAGAGACTATTTTACTAAATAAATCTGTGTTCTAAGTTTATTCTGGCCTTTTTCCAACAGTCTCCAAAAAAAAAAAAAAAAAAAAAAAAAACAGGCTTTCAGTTTAAGGATGCATTTTTAGGCCATAAAATGTTTTCCTAATCTGTATCAAATTGCCTTTAGGCCCTGGCTCCTTGGTCGTTATTCCCGTGGGTTGGATCTAATTTAGTCATGTTTATGTGCTGGTACGACAATTCAAAGGCCTGGGACCATTGTGGCCCACAGGAGAGGCCTTTGCTGGCTGCACTGGTGAGGGCTTTTGGGTACTACGGGGCAGTGTGTGAAGGAGAGAGCACTCACCAGGCCTTGGGGCCCCTGCACACAGACGACACATCACCATCTCTGGTCTTTTCAGAGCAAAATCTGGAGCGGCAGGTGTTGCAGACGCAATGCAGACGACTGGAGGCCCGGCACTACAGTCTCAGCCTGACGGCAGAGCAGCTCTCCCACAGTGTGGCGGTGAGTTGGGAAGGTGGGAAGGCACAGAAACCTTAAAACACACAGCCTTTTGAGTTTGGGTTCAAAAGCACCCATGAAGGTAAGTTTTAGAGATGTAATGTGCTCTTGAGAGCAAAATTTGGACTGTGTGCAATGGCTCACTCCTTTAAGCCCAGCACTTGGGGAGGCTGAGGCAGGAGGACCACAAGAGTTCAAGGCTGCAGTCGGCTATCATCATGCCACTGCACTCCAGCCAGGGTACCAGAGCAAGAGCACTGTTTCTTAGTTTTGATTTTTTTTTTAAGGGGAAAATTCAGGCAGCAGTTGACTATCTAGGATTTAGCTGTAAGTAGGGAAATAACCTTTAACTTACAGCATGTTGATCTTGGAAGGGTAGGGATGCTGTTTGCAGAATGAATTACTGCCTGTCCCAGTCTCCCCTGCTGTGATGTGCACTTCAGGGGTGGGCAGCAGGGAGCTGTATTAGAGAAGGAACGTTGAAGTACCTGAAACCGTCTCACCACCCCTTAGCTCATAGCCGCACTGGCAGGACTGGTCCAGCAGATGTCCTTGCTTGGCAAAGAGGTCTCCGATCCCTCCCAAAGTTTTTACATCTGGGGGTTCCAAGAACTCCGAGTTTGAGTCAAGACAGCAGCAGACACCGATTCTCTAGGACTCTGTAAGAGCTCAGCAGAGAACATAGGCTGAGAAGGGGGACTTTGTAAGTCTTGCTCTGTTGCCCAAGCTGGAGCCTCAATCTCCTAACTCCAGGTGATCCACCCGCCTCAGGACATGAGCCACCACTCCCAGCCAAGACATTTCCTTTCCTTCCACCATGTTTGGGTACCACATGCTTGTTTTTACAGAAAAAACGGGTTGGTTTTGACACAGATTTCCCTCTCTCCAGGAGTTGAGGAGCCAGAAACAGAAGATGGTCTCAGAACGCGAGCGGCTCCAGGCAGAACTGGACCACTTACGAAAGTGCCTTGCCTTGCCTGCAATGCACTGGCCTAGGGGCTACCTGAAGGGATACCCCAGGTGACGGTTTCCCTTGCACTAGGCCGAACCTATAGTATAGAAATATTATCTATTTTATTACCTTGAATATTTAATATTTTTCACTGGGAGGTTTGAAGCTTAAAAAATGAGAATGTGCCATGCATGAAGCAAAGGATTCCAGGCTCCAGAAAAAAAAAGAATGAACTCACCTTGACTTCATTGCAACTGAATCACCTTTGTCATTCAGCGAGCAACCAACGTAGGATGCCATAGTTTCTTTTTACAGGCGGTTTTAGTTCTTCCTCTCCCACATTGTTTTTTAATCTGAACATGAAGGCTTCATTACCAACACTAAAACTTTATGATTTACAGCCCCCTGTGCATATGAGCGGATCACACCGGTTCTGTTCTTTCTTGTGTTGCCACGTTACTATGCCTCAAGCCAAGTCTGCTTTTGCGGCAGTGATGGGGTCAGTCTCATTCCTCCCCAGGAGTGAAACTTGCTTCACTGTAAAGAAGGTTGGGTGCATTGTAAGTAAAAAGGGCTTATTTGTTTCATTTACGTTCCTGCAAAATTTTCTTCAAAGCAACAAGTCCTAGGAGCACACAAAGCAACCCAAAGGCTTTTCCCTGGAAAAGCTCTTACCTAAAGAGAAAATGAAATCACAAACTGAAGGTACCTTTTTATTACTCCGTGGGGAGCATGTACAGAGCTCTGTGGATACACAGCTTCACACCCACCAGATTGTTACTACAGTGGGTGGGGTTTTCATACAGACGTAAATTTTGAGAGAAAAGTCAAAGGTGCTTCAGCCTTGTACTGTGTATATATATTAAAAAACAAAGTTTTGTATGTTTTTATTACTTTAACTATTGTTATAAAAAGCCTGCCATTTTTAATATGTGGTTTGGGGGATTTTTGTTTGTTTTTTCCTGTTGGGGGTTTTGTTTGTTGTTTTGTTTTTTTTGGGCAAAAAAAAAAACCCCTTGCTTTTAGTGTTTGTACTGCTGCTGGTCAGGACATTAAAATATTGAAGTGTTTTTAAAAATTAAAGAAGAAGCAAAGTAAAAGAGCTTACCACTGGCGCCTGTGCGATCACTTCATTTTTAGCCTGAGTTGCACCAGAAGCTACCGTAGAAAGCCATGGGCCCCTGCTTACCTCCTCCACTCCCCCTTCCCCACCCCCAGCATCAGGACAAGCTAGTATCACCCACTGCTATCAAGGGGAGGGGGTAATCTGCAGAACCTGTGTGTGACAACCATGTGCACGCATGGGCAGAGGCTTTTAAAAGCCTTGGAGAAACGAAATGATTTCTGCGATAGAATTCTAAGGTGTCTGAGAGCAGGTACAGAATATGAACGGCAGAGGCTTTAAACGCAAAGCTTTGTAAAAGCCTAAAGTAGGGCAAACAAGGCCTGAGCTGAACCCCTCATTTTTGAACTTACTGTGACAAGCAGAGGAACGGCCAGAACCTGGGCTCCTCACCCCAAGGCAAAGCACTAGGCGCATCCTTCTCCCAGCTGCTGCTTGTGGTGGTACTGTGGAGATCACAAAGGCATCTCTTGTTCTCGTGGGCCCTCACCAGAGGCCAGGGCTGCCACTGACTGGTCCAGGGGTGGAGTCCTGAGCTCCGGGCAGGGTGCCTGACCTGTGTGCTGGCTGTTCCGCGCGGAGACCAGCAGCCAAGCCCTTGGCCCCAGCCCTTGCTGTGCAGAACAGCTTGCTGGCAGCCTGTCACTTTATCTGCCCCCACACAGTTTGCTTTGTAAGTCTGCCAAGAATCTTCCAGTTATTAGCAAACTCAAATAAATGTACCACCAGTATGAGTAGCAGTCAGCAAGCACCTTGCTCTGCACAGAAGCAGCTGGAAGAGAACTCGGACTGTGCTACATGTAGGCCTCCCCCCAAAAGACCACGGGGAGGTCAGCATGTTCCACAGGTGTTCAGAGGGAGTCCGCTACCAACAATCAGGACAAAATCTTACTGGATTTCTCCACTGAAAACCTGCTTGAGGTTTCTGGTCTGAAGGCTTAGGAGTCACACCTTAGCACTTCCACTCTCAGGCCTCCCCCTCCATCACAGATGTCTCAATGCTTTTGCTACTTAGCTTTGTTAAGGGTCTTGGCTGAACTAAAAGGGAAACACAGATCCGATAACTTAAAAACACAGCCCATCCCTTACCATCCAAGGAGCGCTCCCTTGGTTGCCTTTTCTGTGACAGCACAGGGGGCAGGTGGCACACTCAGAGGTCTGCCCGGGGAGGAGAGCAGTGTCCCTGTAGCTAGCAATAGCTGCCTTCTGCCCAGCCCTTAAGCTTCTCTCCTACTGTCTCCCCATCCTTCCACCTACTATGGTGATCTCCAAGTACTCTTACTCAAGTAATACGACAATCAGAATACAAACCAGTAAGACAACACAAATCAGCTAAGAAAAAGCTAAGAAGCCTCTCTCAAAAATGAAAGCACACCACTAAGACACAGCACCCAGTCACGGCTCTCCCATCCGCCAATTACTTCCATACTTCGCAAACTTGCTCAACACAGTAGAATCCAAATCTCTTTTCAGTTGGGCTCTGAAGCTTTTTGTTCAGCTCTTTTGTGTTGAGTACGTCAAATCCACTCTGGAGCGGATTATGCCACTTGTGTGTCAGGCTGTCCATGAAGCCCTCAGCTTGGTCCCTTTGACCATCTTCCTCTGTTACCTGGAAGGCAGCTGCCATCTATCCTCCACAGAGGGATACCTTCTAATAGTCAATTAGCTGGTTTCTCGTTGAAACCATTTATTACTCTTGTTTCATATAATCAGAGCCAGACTGACACAAGATACCATGTTCCTAATCCAATGTCTCAGATATGCGAACGAGACAGTCTTGTCCACGCTGTAGTCTATATTCTAACCGTAACGGAACAAAGCACTGAATCGGCACTAACATTTGGATAGGTTGTACCCCTAAGAGAATTCAGAGAGTATCTCAAGGAGCCCACACCTGCAGCAGCAAAGGATTCTGACACACGGAATCCACAGTTTGTAGCCGAATGGTATTTTCTTCAAGCTCATAATACTGCCAAATCTCAAAAATTAAGCTGAATTTCAAACCAGATACTCCCCTTTCCCTGAGCCACATGTTTCACCCAAGTGTAGAAAATTCCAGGGATCCACCACAAGATGGAGATGGTCAACACAACCGATTCTGTTGCTCTTTCAACTGTGTATTAGCCACTTAGCAGTCTCTATACTCTTTCAAGTAACCAAGCTGTTGACTTTCTTACTACTTGCAGTAGCCTGTCCCCAACTTTTCAATGCAGTGCTTAACCTAAAAAAACTCCTTAAACTCTGCCTTGACCTGAGGAAGACCATGCTCATTGGTGTTGTTTTGTACGTACCCTGTGCTTAATTCTAGAACAGTAAACCCATACGCAGGTGGGAGGGAGGAACACCGGTGCCTCGGTCACTCTGGGGGCAGTTTAGATGCTGTGAAATTAAACCTGTTCTAAGTGTACTTGTTTGAATTAATTGTATTGTAATATTATTTGTTGAATGTAGTAATTAGGTATTTATGAATATATTGCTGTAATTTCTGACAACATCCAAAAAATAAAATCTTCCTAAATCATGTTAAGAGGAAAATCTTTTTTATGATATAATAAAACAAGGCCAAACAATAAAAAGTTCAACAGCTATAGAGCTCCACAGGTAAAACACGCAGACAGATGCAGCTGCCTCGACTGGCTCAGGTTTTAAGAGCAGGGCATTAGGATCCCTCGCCCTCCACAACAAGTGGTGTCATTTGCAAAGATTTCCAGGTGAAAGCTGGAGAATTCCCAGGAAGGGTGAAATGAAACAAGTCCTATGACCTGAATGAACTCTGGACAGCACCTAAAATTACGGAGACCTCATCTTCTGGCCCCCACTCTTCCAGGTCTGACCCTTCAGGGTCCGAATAACAACCAACACCTGCCTGGCGGGGACACGTGGGCAGCAACATGGAGCAGTAGTGCACAGGCACACTGCACACTGGAAGAGGGCAGACCCTGGGCGGTCTTTAGGCTTAGCCTGTCACACATGTGCGTTCTCAGAGCTCTCCAGACTGCACCCAGCCAAAAATAAGCCAGACATGGTAGCTATTGCTTGGGACCCCAGTGCTTTGGGAGGTGAAGTGTGGAGGATTGCTTGAATCCAGGAGTTCGAAGCTGCAGTTAGCTACGATCACGCCACTCGACTGCAGCCTGGGTAAAAGAATGAGACCCCGTCTCAAAGTTTCTTTTCAAGCCAGTTGCAGAACCGTCTATCCATTGCATGATGCTGGACAACTTCACCTCTCAAGGTAATGTAATTTCTACCAAGGACCTAGCAGTTCCAAAATGCTGCAAATAATTTTCTCTTAGGGAAAAAATAATTTCCCCTGAGCCCACGGTTACCTACAACAAAGAGTCCTTTCCTGGCCCAGCACGGTGGCTCACACCTATAACCCCAGCACTTTGGGAGGCCGAGGCAGGTGGATCACAAGGTCAGGAGCTGTAGACTAGTCTGGCCAAAATGGTGAAACCACATCTCTACTAAAAATACAGAAAAACCAGCTAGGCAGCACCTGTAATCCCCGCTATTCAGGAGGCTGAGGCAGAGCAGCACTTGAACACTGGAGACAGAGGTTGCAGTGAGCTCACCCTGCGCCACTGCATGACTCTGTCTTAAAAAAAAAGTCCTAAGTCCATGAAAAGCAGCGTTAAAAGTCTGCTTTTCTTCTACCATTGTCTTAAGTGTCACTCGTGCTTAATACATCGGATTGTATTTTCCTGACTGTCCTCTTAAACCTGAGCCACACATAGCCCAGGGCATGAGACACCCAGGTATTGGTCTGCAGTTTCCAGTGGACTGCTGTGCACCTCGGTTTAGTTGACTGGGTCATCTCAGCCACAGGGCTGTCCTTTGACTTGGTAGTTATGCAGGACAAAAACTTAAGAGTCAGAGCCAAGTCCATTTTTATTGTGGGACCGGGCTCATTTTGGTCAGCAGCCTTAGCTGCACCATCTGCCATCCTCTGGGAGCCACCTCTATGGAAGAGTCTAAATTTAGCCCACGAAAATTAGGATCAAAAAGGGGGGAAAAAAGCCCTTGGCCACATGGCGCTCCTGCTGTATTTACACCTAACAGTCACTGAACATTTACCCAAGTGTGGCGGTTTCTACGCAGGAGACCCAAGTGGCCCTGCTAGAGAGAATAACTTACTTGCCTAAAGCTTTTTTCTTCCTCAAAAGGGGGCGGGGGAGAAAGGCTAGTTTCTAGAATCAGATGTGGAATTGAAGACTGTCCCAGGGAGCTAAGTTTTAACGACAAATCACAAACTTGCTTCTCCAGCAATATCACGAATCCATTCCTTGCACCTTCACACGTTTTTCATGCATTCAAAAGTTATTTCCAGAGCCAGAACCACAAGTACCTCATGTCCTGAGCACTCACATGCCCCAGTAAGCCGCCTGCACCAGGCCTTTCTCTAGAAGTCCTGAGACTGGGTACTCTCCGAAGGCTGGAGGTTTGTGCGTAGTTTGTACATGTGGTTCAGCGCTTGTGTGAGGAAAGTCCCGCTGGTGTTGATCTCCATCAAGGTCAAGTTATCCAGCTAAAACAAGAAAACAGACCAAGCTGGCAAACGAGTTTTTGATTTTGAGAAAAAGGCAAACTCTACAGAATAAAAATAAGAAACCAATGAACCTTTTAAAAAGCACAGTAGTAATGCATGCCTACAGTAGCCTCAGCAGACAGGATGCCATGTGAAATTCTGCGACATCAAGGCCACCGGCACTCAGGCGAGGTGGCACCTACCTTGGCATGTGCCTCCTGCTGTCTCACAAAGCTGTCAGCAGACACTCGGAGTTTGGCTATACGAGTGTCCCACATGTCCTTGACGAGGGTCCGGATTTCGTCTGCCTTCGGGATGTTATCTGAAGCACTGAAGGAGCAAGGGGGAGAGTCAGCCAGGGGACACTCCATTGACTGGGGCAACGCTGGGTAGAGTGGCTCTTTCCAGGCAAAATACTCCGGCGATTCCAAACCCACAAAGTCTGTTTTGCTTTGTTTTCAATTCTAAGATGTAAAGATTTGTAGCAGTTAAGCTTGGTGCCAAGGGCATTCCAAGTGATCCACGTGGAGTATCTTTTGCTCACATTAACCACCCTGTGGTAGGCTGCTGAATAGGACCTCTGTTTCCCTAAGAAAATTAGTAGCGAATCAGCTCTAAGTCAGAAGCCTCCGTCTCAGAGTAACAGCGTTCCCTGCTGCTCACCTCCATCTACAAGGACTCGGTTTCAAGGGCTGGCTCAAAGGTTGAGTTCTATTGCTCCTGATGTACCGAGTGTTGAGGAGGATCCCTATACCTCACGAGGGGTCTGGGGCTCACAGCCCAGAGAAGGAAAACACCAGCTCTGAGCCAGGCACTCGGCTTAGCACATTACCTGGCATTTCTACCCTCACCAAAGCCCTGAAGAGAAGGGGCTCTCCTGCTCTTCAGAGAAGACAAAACCAAGTTTCAAAACTCACAGAAGAAACTGCAAATTAGTACCCAGTGAGCACACCTACACACAGCAGAATTCTGGCTGGAAGTTCAAAGTCAGCAACGGCTGAAGGAAGGCTTTCACAAGTCGAGGCTCCCTTTGTGAAACACTTTGAACCTTTGAAGAAAAACTACAAGATAAAAGCAAAAGCTAATACTGTTCATCACTAGGCATTCCACGCTATGCTGGACATTCTCTCTCCATATGATACAATTAACTTACGACCATTAGGTGGCAAATCACTGGTACAAAATTTATGTAGTGAGTTTTATTTATAAACCCCAACATTCAGATCTCATGCTCTGAACAGCAGGTTAAACAAAGGACCCCAACTCCTTGTCAACTGAACTGCAGAACAAACAAAATTAAGTCCCTTAGCCGAATGAACTATTAAACAAGGTTTTTGATAAAGGCTATATATATCATATATTTAGCTTCAAAACATGAAAAATGAATAGGCCCCCTCACCTAGCTAATGGCAAATCCTTCCCTAGTCTGTTGATAGATCCTCTCCCTTCCAGCTACCATCCCCACTGCCACTGCACTCTCTCAAGTCCCTCTGAGGCCGCACGCCCCTCCCAGAGGCTGGCCATTGCAGGAGAATCTATGGCTCCACTCCGCTGCTCCCACAAATGCACGCAACATGCTCAAACACCTCTGCTTGCCTGGCTACCCCAGACCCTTTCACACTCTGTGTCTTCACATTCCTCAGCTCCTCCTGCCTCACCGCCCTTTTCCCTCCCATCCACCCCTGTGGGTCTGTGCTCCCAGCAAACCTCTATGAACCCTTCTCTGCCACGACCTGGCCTTGTTTGGGCCTGATGGACTATGGAGAGTGTTTGTCACAATGAAGGTTCACTATGGGTTCACAGACCTACATGGCTACCAGGAACCAGACCTATAGGACAAATTCCACTGCTGAGTCGAATTCTTGGTGCATTGCTGGTTCTCAGCTTTTATGAAATGCATGACTGGCTGCAGCCTGTTATCGGCCTCCACACAAGCCCATGTTGCATACCCCCAAGTTTTCCTTTAGACTCAGCAGTGCCATTCAGGGGGACCGGCCCTTCCCACTGCTCTGCAGCACGCAGTAGTACTAGGGTCCCAATTTTTGATTCTAGTTCAGCTCCTGAACCCAGTTCAAGGATGCTCGGGGAGCCTCAGAAGTTTACGTTGTACAAATTACGTTCTACCTATCTCCCAAGCAAGATGATCCACACTTGTCAGCCTTTACCTGTTTCACTCTTTCACTCAACAGACATGAGCCCCAGGCATCTTACTGGGGACATATGCATACAGGAGCCAGCCCCTGCCCATTCAAAATGGGTACATGTGATGGCACAGCCAGACAAACAAGAAAATCACAACTGGCAAATGCCATAGCAACGTGTAGAGCTGCCAAGAGAACATGTATACTCAACCCGGAGAGACATATAATGCTAACGTAAGGAGGTGACCAGAGGCAGGCAAAGGACGGACTTACAGGGCAAAAAACAGTACACACAAAGTCAGAATGCTTCAAGAAGTGACGGGCCAGTGTGAGCCTGAGCCCTCCAGAAGCAGAGGAAAGAGCCGCAGAGCGGGGTCAAAGAGGAAGGAGGGGCACGCACCAGGCTGCACACTGCTAGAATGCCATGTGCAGGACTTTATACTAGAACCCTGGAAGACTGAGGATTTTAAGCAGGGAGTCAGATGGCAGTTCTGCCTTTCAAAGGCCACTCTGGCTGTGATGTGAGGAATGAATGGGAGGCTGATAGGAGCCAGTACCAGGTTACTACATGATGATTTTGCCAGGCAGTGGGCTTGCCTGCAACTCATGGGCAGAGGCAAACAGGAGCCCTCTGGCGTTTCCTGTGAAAGACCCCCAAAAACTCAAATCCACGTATTCCAAGGAGGAACGAGTGAAGCTGTGCAAAATAGAACGCATACGTGAAAGGACGGCTGCTGCCGAGGTACGGTGGCTTACACCGGGGCCCAAGGTGGAGTGACGTGAGGCAGGACAAAAAGAGCCAAGGGCTTCACTAGGGGGTGGAGAGAAAGAAAAATAAGAGACAAAAAGGGAAAAAACAGAGAAATGACACACACAGATGGACAGAGAACGCCTGGCAGGTGTGTGCACACAGATGACCTCCTTGTCACGGGCCTAACAGGCCACAGCTGCCACTTTCTATGGCAATAAGCAGGGAAGCGGAGAGGAAAGGTGAGGGTGAGAGGAAGAGCATGGTGGTCCAGCCTCGGCTGTGGCCCTAAGAGGGGTATCTACTCACTGATTTAATAGCAGCTTGGTAAGTTCCATGTAGTAAGGGCTGGGCATTCGGGTGAAAGTTTCTTCCTTTCGTTCATGATCCCTTATCTTCTCCAACTTTTCTGAAATTCAGAAGTTAATACATTTTACCATCATTATAAATAAAATATTAAACCTGCCACATTTGCCAAGGGCCTACATTATCTAGTAAATACATTATCCACTAGCAAATATGTGGAAAAAATGTTTTGGAAAACATCTGCCTCATTAACTAGATGATTCGAGACCTCCTCCTTGAAACTCTCTCCAAAAGAAAGGTACATTGTTGTTGCTGCTGCGGCCTGTACTACATATTCCTAAAAAGAATGTCAGAGTCAAAAGCTCAACGTTTGTTTTTTTTTTTTTTGAGACGGAGTTTCGCTCTTGTTACCCAGGCTGGAGTGCAATGTCCCGATCTCAGCTCACCGCAACCTCCGCCTCCTGGGTTCAGGCAATTCTCCTGCCTCAGCCTCCTGAGTAGCTGGGATTACAGGCACGCACCACCATGCCCAGCTAATTTTTTGTATTTTTAGTAGAGACGGGGTGTCACCATGTTGACCAGGAATGGTCTCAACCTATTGACCTCGTGATCCACCCGCCTCGGCCTCCCAAAGTGCTGGGATTACAGGCTTGACCCACCGCGCCCGGCCTTGTTTTGGTTTTTAAGGGAAAGAACAAAGTACTTTACCTTTACTGTTACTTGTTTTTTTGAGAGAGGTTCTCTCTGATGCCCAGGCCTGGAGTGCAGTGGCACCGTCACAGCTCACTGCAGCTTCAACCTCCTGGACTCAAACAATCCTCCCAAGGAGTAGCTGAGATCACAGGTGCATGCCACCATAACCGGCTAATTTTTTATTTGTTGTAGAGACAAGGTCTCACTATGTTGCCCAGGCTGGTCTCAAACTCCTGAGCTCAAGTGATGTTCCTGCCTCAGCCTCTCACAGTGCTGGCATTATAGGAGTGAGTCACCATATCTGGTCAGTACTTTACCTTTCATGTAGTAAGTGATCAAAGTCGTCAGTGACTTAAATTTATTTATACTAGCCGGGCGCGGTGGCTTAAGCCTGTAATCCCAGCACTTTGGGAGGCCGAGGCGGGTGGATCACGAGGTCAAGAGATCGAGACCATCCTGGTCAACACGGTGAAACCCCGTCTCTACTAAAACTACAAAAAATTAGCTGGGCATGGTGGCGCGTGCCTGTAATCCCAGCTACTCAGGAGGCTGAGGCAGGAGAATTGCCTGAACCCAGGAGGCGGAGGTTGCAGTGAGCCGAGATCGCGCCATTGCACTCCAGCCTGGGTAACAAGAGCGAAACTCCGTCTCAAAAAAAAAAAAAAAAAAAAAAATTTATTTATACTAAGCCTTATTCAGAAAGAGCAAGACACCTTACAAAACTAGAGCCACGCAGACCCGGGCGTGACACAACATCCGGGTGGGGAGGGGGGAGCAGAGAAGCCACCCCAGGAGGAGGCATAAGATCCTAGAGAGGTGAAAGCCCAGCAGCTAGAATCAAGCGGCTGTGTCCAATTCCACCAGCACCAGCACTGTTCTCACACGTGCCCATTTTGCTCAGCCCTCCCCGTCTGCGGAGAAACCTGTCCTGCGTGTGGACTGTGGAATGTAGCTGAGGGACAAGCATGCAGCACAACCACGCTGCAGGATCCCAGTGTAAAGTGCCAGCTACCCATCCCCAGGGCCCTTGCCGCTGTCCTGCAATCCTGGTCCAATTCCCCAGTCCACTCACCCTCTCTCTACCTCCGTCAGCACCACCTCAACCCACCACCTGCCTCACCCCTGACACCCAGCTAAGTGTGACCCCCATCGCCCAGCCTCCCTGCGTAGCTCCCTACCCACTAGAGGACCAGCCTTCCAGGAGTCCTGGGGCCCTCCTCTCACCTGCACAGGAAGGCACTCCAGCTCTCATTCTGTCAAATGACCACTGTCCCCTCCCTGCTTGACCCTCACAAACACACTAACATCTACCACCTTAAAAAGAAGGCCCTCCCTCATCTAAATCCCTCTCCAGGTACCAGGACACCCCTCTGAGCTTTCTTCTGACCTCAGTAGGTACCCCTTCTTGTCACTTGCCAATTCCTCTTGACCTCTCAACACCGATACACAGAGCTCAGCTCCCAACCCCTTTCTCCACTACCTAAACTCATATCCATACCACCTCGTCCAAATATCACCTTGTGCTCAGAAAGACCTCCCAATGTATGCCCCCATCAGCCACGAGTCCTGACTCCTGATTCAATACCTCAGCACTGCTGTAACTTCCCCCTGAATATCCAAAAAGCACAACAGTTCAAACCCCAACTCCTGGTACCCACTGCAGCCCACGCCCTGCTCCCGCCGCCTCCCACCTCAGGACACAGCAATTCCATCTCCTTCTGGGCGTCAAGCCAACAGCCTGGCTGTCGGCTTTCACTCTTCTCCCTCACACCCCACCGCCAGTCCTTCAGCCGATCTGGGTGCTGCCTTCAAAACATACCTAGACACCCACCAGGTCTCCCACTTCGATCAGCTAGAGGCTACTGAGGGCTTGCCTGGAAGAATCCCTGCTCCGCTCTCATCACGCCGACCTTCTCTACACAGCACTGTCACCTTTCACTAACACCTGAGTCAGCTTATCAAATACCCCTGGTCCAACTTTCTGGCAAGTCAAAAAGACACAATCAACATTTTTGGCCAGGACATGGAACAATGGGAACTCGTGTACATTTCTTGTAGGGTAAAGGCTCAGCTGCTCTGGACGACCAGGTGGCAGTTTCTTTCAAAGCTGAGCATTATCTGTCCTAAGAGCCAGCAGGTCCGTCACACTACCTATTTGTTTACCCAAGGGAAAAAAACGTATCCATGAAAAGACTTGGACAAGAATATTCACAAAAGCCTTATTAAGAATAGTGAAAAATGAGCCAGGCGCATTGCCTCACCCTTGTAATCCCAGCACTTTGGGCAGTCGAGGTGGGAGCCCAGGAGTTCAAAACCAGTCTGGGCAACAAAGTGAGACAAACATTAGCAGAGTGTAATGGTATACACCTGTAGCCCTAGCTACTTGAGAAGTTGAATGGGAGGATCAGCCGAGCCCAGGAGGTGGAGGCTGCAGTGAGCCATGATCACACCACTGCCCTCCAGCCTGGGCATCAGAGAGACACTGTCTGAAAAGCTAGAAGTGAGCCGGGCACAGTGGCGCATACCTGTAGTCCCAGCTACTAGGGAGGCTGAAGCAGGAGGATCGCTTGAGCCCAAGAGCTGGAGGCTACAGTGAGCATACCATGACGACGCCTATGTACAATCGCTGCACTCCAGCCTGGGCAACATAGAGAAACCCATTTCTTATTTATATATTTTTATTTCTTTATTTTTCAATGCAGTTTTGCTCGTCACCCAGGCTGGAGTGCAATGGCACAATCTCGGTTCACTGCAACCTCCGCCTCCCAGGTTCAAGCGCTTCTCCTGTCTCAGCTTCCGAAGTAGCTTAGATTACAGGCATGTGCCACCATGCCCAGCCATTTTTTTTTTTTTTTTTTTTTTTTTTTTTTGTATTCAGTAGAGACGGGGTTTCACCATGTTAGTCAGGCTGGTCTCGACCTCCTGACCTCAGGTGATCCACCCGCCTTGGCTTCCCAGAGTGCTGTGATTACAGTCTCAAACCATCGCACCTGGCTTCTAATTTTTTAAAAGCCAAAAATGGGAATCCCAAATATTTACCAACAGAAGAATGGGTGAACAAATATGTGCTATTCTCATATGATGGAGAGTACCTAGCCATGGAGGTACGTAATGATACAAGCAGCAATCAGTGAATCTCAGAAACACTGTTGGGTAAGAGGTCAGAAACAACGACATGCTAGATTATGCCATTTGTATGCAGTCCCAGAAGTGGCAGAACTTATCTATGGTGGAGAAGTCAGAGGCAGCAGGCTGCTGGCATACATAGGGTCTACCAACTGGCTAGTGGTGCCTCACTGTTCCCACGATACAGCTCCAGCCCAGGGAGAAAGCTCAAGGAGAGCTCTCCACACCTTCTGACTCTAGCCTGCGATGAGACAGGCCCTTACCATGTACCACCTCAGGTCTGGATGGGCCCAAATTGCCAGAGACCGATTTTAAATAAGGGGCCTGGAGAGGAGAGGATACTGCACTAATGGAGCCAGGCCTCGTGGATCTCTCTGCCTAAAAAAGCCTTCAGGCCAGAGGCAACAACCCACACCTGTAATCCCAGCACTCTAAGAGGACTGCTCCAGTCCAGGAGTTTGAGACCAGCCTGGGCAACATATCAATCAGTCAGTCAGTCAATCAGGCATGGTGGTATACGCCTATAGTCCCAGCTACTCAGGAGGCTGAAGCAGGATGACTTGACACGGTGAAGGCTGCAGTGAGCCATGATTGTACCACTGCACCCCAGATACACCAAGCAGTCTGTTTTTTTGTTTGTTTGTTTTTAAAGATGGGGTTTCACTATGTTGGTCAGGCTGGTCTTGAACTCCCGACCTCAGGTGATCGGCCTGCCTTGGCCTCCAAAGTGCTTGGATTACAGGCATGAGCCACCATGCTTGGCCAAGCATTCTGTCTTAAACGAACCCAAGAGTGGCTAGCTCAATGAGTTCTTGCTTCTAGGAGGGACATATCCCCAGTGATTCCCAGTAAGGAAGGGCAGTCAAAAATCACTCAGGGCTGAAACCCCATTGACACAAGAAGAAAAAAAAAAAAAATCACTCTTTTCAAATTCCACATATATGACCATACCCTTCTCCCACAAAAAAATAGTAAAATTGAAATTTTTTTCCTATAATGAGCTCTTAACTCCAAAAGAGAAAAAAGGTTGCAAAGGTTCAGAACAAAAACTGTCTGCATCTTTGATGCACTGTTTCAGGTTTTTTTTTTTGTTTGTTTTTTGTTTTTTTTTTTTTTGAGACAG
>NW_022436955.1:29097858-29151641 GCF_009761245.1 Sapajus apella
ACGGGGTTTCACCATGTTGACCAGGATGGTCTCGATCTCTTGACCTCATGATCCACCCGCCTCGGCCTCCCAAAGTGCTGGGATTACAGGCGTGAGCCACCACGCCCGGCTTCTATACTTATTTTTAAAACTTTAAAACCAGTGCTTCTTTAAGGTCATTTATTTTAAAGCACATTGAAATATCTTAGATTAAAATATAGGCTGGGCACAGTGGCTCATGCCTGTAATCACGGCAGATCTGCCAAGGCGGCCAGTTCCCTTCACCCCAGGAGTTTGAGACCAGCCTGGGCAGCATGGCAAAACTCCGTCTCTACAAAAACGCAAAAATTAGCAGGGTGTGGTGGGGCACACCAGTGGTCCCAGCTACTGGGGAGGCTGAGGTGTGAGGGTCACTTGAACAAGGAGACAAAGGCTGCGGCAAGCCCAGATTACACTATTGCTTTCCAGCCTGGGCGATGGAATTAGACCCTGTCTGAAAAAGTAAACTACAATTTTCACAAATCCCAAAACCTGGTATTAGTAACAGTGGTTAGACTCTGCTGAGAGGTTAATCTGGAAGTACTCTTTTCAGCTGATCAGTGGATAATGGAGCAGAGGGAGCCCAGACTTAGGAAGGAGGCCCCATGTCTCCACCCGTGGGAGAGGGTGTGACCCCAACCCACCGCCACCCACGCGTCACTCACGCATCCTTACCCACGTCCATCCACTCCGGAGGGAGCAGCCGACATTTCTGTCTTTGTTTCAGGTTAATTGCCAGCCACAGGGGCACTTCCACTGGTAAACCTGGGTTAAAAGGCCCCAGATCCCCCTGCCAAAGGTAAAACAATTCCCAGTAAGATTAAAACAGAACAAAAAGCATTACCGTGTGTCACTGTTATCAAATAACTGGAAAGGCATTGCAGGAGCTGAAGTCCAAACGCAAATAAAAACAAAAGCCCAGCTGTTATCAGACTCACAACAAAGCCCCTGCTAAGCAGCTCCGAGACACCTGCGAGCCGAGCCGCGGCACAGTCCTTCTGACCCTTCCGCGGAGGAAACCCAAGGCCCCCTGAGCGGGCGGGGACACTCCCGTCTCCTTCTCCCGCCTGCACCCACCAACTCAAGAACACGTTTCACACACCCAGTGTTGGCGTCCTGGGTCCCGGGCAGTGAGTGCGGGCAGGTAGTCCTTCCCTAGCACTCCCAGCACCCCGGTGCCTCCTTTCTACTTAAAACACAAAGCTGGGCAGGTGCAGTGGCTCACGCTTGTAATCTCAGCTGCTTGGCAGGACAATCACCTGAACCCGGGAGGCGGAGGTTGCAGTCAGCTGAGATCGAACCATTGCCCTCCGGCTTGGGCGACAGAGCAAGACTCCATCTCGAAAAATAAAGACAAAAACAAGCAAACGCAAAGCGGACTCTTGCCCATGATCCCAGCACTGCGGGGGTCGGAGGTGGGAGGATCGCCTGGGCGGGCCCAGGAGTTCCAGGCGAGGCTGGGCAACACAGGGAGAACCCCATCTCTACCAAACACAGTACAGTAGCTGGCCGCGGTGGCTCGGGCCTGGAATCCCAGCACTGCGAGAGGCCGAAGCAGGTGGATCCCCTGAGGTCAGGAGTTCGAGACCAGCCTGGCCAACATGGCGAAACCCCATCTCTACCAAAAAAGCAAAAATCAGCCAGGTGTGGCGGCGCATGCCTGTCATCCCAGCTACTCGGGACGCCGAGGCAGGAGAATCGCTTGAACCCGGGAGGCAGCGGTTGCGGTGAGCCGAGATCGCGCCGCTGCACTCCAACTTGGGCGACAGAGAGAGGCGGTCTCAAAACCCAAACCGAACAAACAAAAACCCTGTAAACGCGGGCGCTCGGGGCCACTGGCAACTGCGTACAGCCTCGTTTTCCCCATTCGAGAAGCGGCAACCGCGGTGCGCGAGCGCAGCCCCGAGCGGTGGCTTCCGCGGAAACGGAGCAGGGAGAGCCTGCGACCCCAGCCCAGGCCGCCTGGCGGAAGCCCCGGACGCGCCCGCCCCGCGTCCCACGGAGGGCCCGGGCCTCACCCCGATGAGGTAGATCTTGTCCAGACTGAAGTTGGGGATGATGGTAACCAGCTCCTTCTCGGCCAGGAACTCCACCTCGGCCGCGTCCATGGCGGCGCGAGTAGCCAGCCGGGGCCTCACAGGCTTTTCTGGCCCCTCTACGTCCCGGAGGTGATGCCGCGGCTGCTGTTTTCCCGCCACAGCGAGAGCCCGCCCCGACCGGAAGACGGCCTGCGCCAGCCTATAGGAACGCGGCGGCGCCGTCGGCGGGCGGCGGGGAGCCGAGAGCACGGCCGCTAGGAGCCCGCGGATTGGCGAACCCGAGTGAGGCTGCGCGCCGGCCCCGCCCCGGCCCGTGACAGGCCCCGCCCCGCCCGTGGGCGCGCACCTGGAGCTCTCAGGGCTTCCTGCAGCCGGCGGCAGCTTTGTTGTCCCGTCGCCTGCGCCCGGCGCCCACCGTAAACACCGTTCCACGTGGGGCGGAAAGTAAACGCGTTTATTTTATTTTAAATTTTAAACAACTTTTTGTGGATTTGGGATCTCCCTATGTTGCTCAGACTGGCCTTGAACTTCTGGCCTCAAGCAATCTGTCCACCTCAACCACCCAAAGTGCTGGGATTACAGGTGGGAGCCCTTGTGCCAAGCCAAGAGTAAATGCATTTATTTGCCCAAACTCCCACCCGGCCCAGAATGCATCATCACCTAGGCTGATGGGATTTTTAAACTCCGTCTAAAAAAAAAAAATGAAGTAGGAAGAGGAGGCTGCAGTGTTTGCAGCTGAGGGGGAGCTGTGGGCCACCTGGCCCCTCCCAAAATAGAAAGTCGCTCAGGCAGTTGCAGATATGTGTGCCAGCCTCTCTGGGTTTTGATTTATTGTCATAAAATAAATTATTAAATTTATTGGGGAAATGTTTTCTTTTTTTGTTATTTGAGACAGAGTCTCGCTATTGTTGCGCAGGCTGGAGTGCCGTGGCGCAATCTTGGCTCACTGCAACCTCCACCTGCCAGGTTCAAGCGATTCTCCTGCCTCAGCCTCCCAAGTAGCCAGGATTACAGACATGTGCCATCACACCTAGCTACTTTTTTTTTTTTTTTTGTATTTTTCGTAGAGACAGAGTTTCACCATGTTGTCTAGGCTGGTCTCAGACTCCTGACCTCAGATGATCCATCTGTCTTGGCTTCCCAGAGTGCTGGGATTACAGGCATGAGCCACTGCGCCTGGCTTGTACCCCATTTTTAATCCATTCAGTTTTTTGGTTTTTTTTTTGAGACGGAGTTTCGCTCTTGTTACCCAGGCTGGAGTGCAATGGCGCGATCTCGGCTCACCGCAACCTCCGCCTCCTGGGTTCAGGCAATTCTCCTGCCTCAGCCTCCTGAGCAGCTGGGATTACAGGCACGTATCACCATGCCCAGCTAATTTTTTGTATTTTTAGTAGAGATGGGGTTTCACCATGTTGACCAGGATGGTCTTGATCTCTTGACCTCGTGATCCACCCGCCTCGGCCTCCCAAAGTGTTGGGATTACAGGCGTGAGCCACCGCGCCCGGCCTCCATTCAGTTTTTGAAGGGCATTTAGGTTGATTCCATATCTTGACTATTGTGAATATTACTGTAACAAACACTGGGGTGGCCGGGCGTGGTGGCTCCCAACACTTCGGGAGGCTGAGGCGGCGGATCACTTGAGGTCAGGAGTCCAAGACCAGCCTGGCCAACATGGCGAAACGCCATCTCTACCAAAATACAAAATTAGCCAGGCATGATGGTGGGTGCCTGTAATCCCAGTTACTTGGGAGGCTGAGGCAGGAGAATCACTTAAACCTAGGACGTGGAGGTTGGAGTAAGCTAAAATTGCACCACTGCACTCAAACCTCGGAGACAGAGCAAGGCTCTATCTCAAAAAACTGAGTAAATAAAATATTGGTTGGGTGCGCTGGCTCACACCTGTAATCCCAGCACTTTGGGAGGCCCACGTGGGCGGATCACCTGAGGCCAGGAGTTCGAGACCAGCCTGACCAACATGGAGAAACCCCATCTCTACTAAAAATACAAAATTAGCCAAGTGTGGTGGCACGTGCCTGTAATCCCATCTACTCAGGAGGCTGAGGCTGGAGAATCTGAGAGGCAGAGGCTGCGGTAAGCCAAGATCAACCCATTGTACTCCAGCCTGGGCAACAAGAGGGAAACTCCATCTCAAAGAAAAGAAAAAAATTTAAAAAACCCTCCCAGCTCTACCTGTACAGTAGAACCACCTGCCCCACATCCAGGCCTCCTCCTGCACCAAAGAAATGGGCACCAAAGGGGCAGGGCTGGGGCAACAGAATTTTCCAGACTCCTCAGCCAAGGTTTGGAGCCACTACTGTGGCATAAAGTGAGCTCAGCCTGTCTCCTGGGGCCTCCTGGGGGAGCTTAGGGGAAAGCAGCAGGTAGCAGCTGCTGGTGTCATCACTGAGTGGAGGAGAGGGCTAGAGAAACAGTGACACAGCCAAAAAGACACACAGAATGGAAAACAACTCTTCAGGGGTCCATCTTCCTGCCCTGCCTCCACTGAAAGAAGCCAGGCCTGTGGCACGGAGCAGGACCCTGAGAACGGAAAGGGATGACTTTGCAAGCGGGGCGTCCACTGTGCGGTGGGGGCCGGAGAGTGGACACCTCTGCGTCTCCTGCTGGGGGACTTGGGCATTCAGTGTGCTTCGGTCTGGGAGCGGGTAACCATGTGGCCTCCTGCGGGCCGATTCCACCTAGTGCCCATGGCCCAGTGTTTCTGGCCAGCAGCAGTAGCTCTGATGGACTGGGCCCCATCACTTCCCCTGTGGCCTATTTTGAGCCTCACTTTCTCCTGGAGCTGTTGCAAGGTTTAAAGGGACTGACACTGGTGAAGTCCGCAGGGGTGTCGGGCACAGCCGTGCTCAGTAGACAGTGGCTCGTCCTCTAGGCAGCAGCAGAGCGTGTTTCTCATCAGCCCTGCAAGACCATCCTCTCCCCCTGAGCGCAGCACCCAACCAGGCAGGGGCCACTGGCAAAGCCAGAAAGACGGGTGGGGGCCAGCCTGAAGGGGCTGCTCTCGTGAGCTACTTTGAAGAAACTGGACTTGACCCTGAAGGCAATGGGAAGCGCTTTAAGGCAAGCCATCTCATTTATTTATTTATTATCTATTATTTTGACACACAATTTTTCTCTGTCGCCAGGCTGGAGTGCAGTGGCTCAGTCTTGGCTCACTGCAACCTCCGCCTCCTAGGTTCAAGCAATTCTCTTGCTTCAGCCTCTGGAGCAGCTGGGACTACACGTGTGTACCACCACACCTGGCTAATTTTTGTATTTTAGTAGAGTCGGGGTTTCACTGTGTTTGCCAGAAAAGTCTCGATCTCCTGACCTCGTGATGTGGCCACCTCAGCCTCCCAAAGTGCTGGAATTACAGGCATGAGCCACTGCGCCCGGTCTATTTTATTAATATTTTTGAGACAGAATATTAATAAATGCACTCGGCCACCTAGGCAGGAGTGCAGTGGTGCAATCACAGCTCACTGCAGCCTTGACCTCTTGGGGTCAAGTGATCCTCCTGCCTCAGCCTTCTGTATAGCTCAGACCAAAGGCATGCACCACCATACCCAGCTCATTTTTGGAGTTTTTTATAGAGACAAAGTCTCATTTTGTTGCCCTTGCTGGTCTCAAACCCCTTCCACCCCAGCTTCCCAAAGTGCTGGGATTACAGGTATGAGCCACCACACCCAGCCTATTTTATTTTAGAGACCAGGTCTTGCTGTGATCCCCAGGTGGAATCCGGTGGCATGATAGTAGCTCAATGCAGCCTCGAAATCCTGGGCTGAGGCCATCCTCCTGCCTCAGCCTCCCAAAGCAATGGGATTCCAGGTGCACACCATGATGACCAGCCTAGATATACACTAGAAGGGAACTTAGGGTGCACAAAGTCGAGGGTAGGATGCAGTGTAGCCACAGGAGACTCACCTGGAGGCAGGTGAGCGGAGCAGCCAAGGCGCTAAAGAGCCGGGTCTGTCTGAATCTAGAGCCCATGGACCATCTACACTCTGCCCAGAGGAGCCAGGCACAGGGAAGCTCCCAGATCCAACCCGGGTGGCCACAGGTATTTCCCCATCTACCTGTAGCTCTGCATAGCCTGGCAGCTCGTCCCACGCCTCCTTGGGGGACCCGCATGTTCCTGCCTGCAGCGCGCCGGCTCCTGGGTTCGGCCGGGGAGCCGTCATGACAGCCCCGCCGTGCACATTATGGCTGGGCCAGGCGTTCTCAAATGGCTCCGACATGGTGTGAATACACTCTTGTGTCTTTTTGCCATCTGCTGCTGTCATTAAAAAATTACATTTCCATCTGTTTTCACACTTTTCTCCCTCCCAAACTCCCTTCCTGGAGGAATACAACATGAATCCCAGGTTTCAAGACCAGAACGTTCCCTCATGTCTTGGAACCCAGGAACCGTCCCCCGACACACCAGGGTTAGGGTTAACGGGCTTTGCCCGCAGCCGGTGCTGTTAATTTCTGTCTATTTCCCCTTCATTTGCCATTTACTGTGGCCCCGCGCTCCCCCAACACACACTTCAGGGGCCATTCACAAAGCTTTTTTATTGTTGGTTTTAATCAGTATGCTTGGCTTTGGCATTAGAAATAAACGAAAAATAAACTGCAGACGTTAGGAACCATTCCCCCAGGATGTATTTAAAGAAAAACAGACAAAAAATAAGAACAGGGAACCAGGCGCAAGGGCTCACACCTGTAATCCCAGCACTTTGGGAGGCCAGGGCAGGCAGATCACAAGGTCAGGAGTTGGAAACCAGCCTGACCAACATGGTGAAACCCTGCCTCTACTAAAAATACAAAAACTAGTCAGGCACGGGGGTGCGCACCTGTAGTCCCAGCTACTCAGGAGGCTGAGGCAGGAGAATCACTTGAACCCTGGAGGCGGAGGTTGCAGTGAGCCGAGATCACGCCACTGCACTCCAGCCTGGGTGACAGAGATACTCCATCACAAAAAGAAAAAAATAGGGGAGGGATGTGTTCAACATAAACCCTCACTCTGGACTTGCTCCAAAGAGGCACCCACCCCACTTACAGAGCATCCTGGCCTTTGATGAAGTGTCCAGTTCACTGAGAACCCAACACCCCAGCAACTGTGACACACGAACCAGCCTTGCTCTTCTCCAACACAGCTGTGCAAACATCGGCGCTGGTGCTAGCATTTCCGGTTCCTTGTGTGCGTTCAGTCACATCATCTTCTGCACAGCCTGGTTACTGTCTCCATTTGAAGATTAAGGAAACTGAGGCTCAGAGAGGCCAAGTGACTTGCTTGAGATCATCCTGTGATAACCTGCTTTTTGCCAGCGAAAACTAACTCTCTCTCAGATTAAAAGCTGTTCAGGCTTTAGCTCCTTGAGCCAGACACACTCCATCTCAGCTTCTTCATTTTAGTTATTTTCCCACCATTAAGTATGTAACTATAGTATGTAGCTGGGACAGGCTGACACTGGGCACCTCTAGGAATGCATTTGCCGATAAGAGGCCGAGTTAAGTGGCACCAGCAGAGCCTGGGAATGCAGGTGCTGTCGCGCGCCCAGAGCCCCTGTTATCTGTAAGTCGTATGTCTTTTATGACAACCTCACCCCTCGCACCTGGCACTGTTTTGTTTCTCATGTGCTAGTTTATCTTTTAACTTCTTGCTTACTCTGCTGTTGTGAAAAATTTGCTTCAGCTAGGTTCCTCCTCCCTTTCAAAACCAGGGTTTAAAAGACCACCTAACCTTTTCTAAGGGGCCGGGAGAATTTTGGGCATTAGCTGCCTCTCGGTCGCTGGCATAATAAAGGACTTATAATTCAATCTCAGAGTGTGTCGCGTTCCGTGACTCGCTCTGATACAATAATCCAGCTGATGGGTGGAGTATGGGAACATCGTCTGAGGCTGGGTCCCCAAACAGGATCCAAGTGGAAGTGGTTTATTCGGAAGGCAGTCCCAGGAAGGGAGGTTGAGACGGGGACCTTGAGAAGGAGCCGGTTCAGGTTAGTGAGCAGGTTTCTAATGCTGGCAACCAGGGCTCAGTCCCACTGGGAACCTCTGGGCAGCTACGAAGCCTCGTGGTGGGTGGACTTTGTGGATGATGCCATGCAATCCTCATGTGCTTCCATAAGGTGGGTAGTTACCATCCCCACTTCACAGGTGAAGAAGAGGCTCAGAGAGGTCGAGTGACTTTCCAGGATCACACAGCACAACAGGGAGCTGACTGACACCAAACCCTACCCATTCCTACCCATTGCTCCTACCCATTCCCCAGATTCCATCTCATAGCTCAGGGGAGGGGTGCCAGGGCTGCAGTGGGTGCCCTTCCCCTAGCTCCCATGCCTTCCTGTGTGAGAGCTTGCCCGGAGCAGGCCCCTCTCTGCCATGCCCCTCCCTTCCTAGAGGAGGCAGAGCTCCTGGGAGGCAGAGGCATGAGGGACAGAGGAGCTGTACAGTGGGTACGCCACAGGGTTGACTGCAGCGTGGGGGGCAGCTGTCACCAGGAAGGGTCTCTCTGCCCTTACTCAGCAGACTTCATCTTGGGGTAACACCTCCCAAACTCTGACCTCACCAGAGATGCTGACCAGGGCTGAGGCCTCCGGCCACACCAGGCCCAAAGCTGGGGATTGCTATGGATGCCTTAGGCCCCAGTTCCTCGAGGAGATAAGGGAACTCAGCCCAGGCCTCTGAGAGAAAGCCATGCCTAGTCTCCTGGGCCCTTGCAGCCTCTAGCTGGCCCTCCCGCCTGTGTCCCCAGCCCAGAGCCCTCATCCCGCTTGCTGTGGGCCCCAGAAATGTAGGCAGAAGCAGGTGACCAGCCATGGCAGGCCGCTGAGCAGTATTCAGGAAGGTGTGAGGTTCCTTGCTACCCTGAGACCCAGTGGCCCCTGGATTCAAGAGGAGGGGCAGGCGGTCTGGTCTGCCTTCTAGGCGGACAGAAGGGGCTCTGAGAAGCCAGAAGGAAGCGGGCCGCGATTAGCCTGGGCAGTCAACAAGAGCAAGAGAAGCAGATCCCTGGGGGGTAAAACCACAGGCTCAGGTTTGAATCCCACCTCTGCCACTTACTTCAGATAACCTTGGGCCAGTGATGTCACTCCTACACGCCTGAAGTCCCCCATCTGTAAAATGGGGGTAATCAGAGCACCGACCTGTGGGAGATTAGAGACTGTTTCCCACTCACCCTTCCTGCTCTCGAGGAGAATTCTCTGTCCCTTCCTGGTGCCGGGAAACTTCCCGGCTCTGTGTTGGGCTTGGCCGTGTCACTTGCTTGGCTGAGGGAATGTGGCCACGTGTCACAAGCAGAAGCTGCGAAGGCATTGGCTCTGCCTGTGCTCTGTGCCTCTGCCACCCACTGAGTGAATGAACATACTCTGGTTGGTGCCTAAGTGAGAGGACACTTGAAGGAAATCAGAGTCCGGCTGCAGCTGATAAAGCCCAGCGCCTCACAGGCACATGGCAAGGTCATGGCCAACCCACAGAGCTGAGAGTGAGGAATCAGTGCTCTGTTCTAACCCACTGAGTTTGCTGGTGGGGGACAGAGGGGTGGGGTTGTTTGTTACACAGCAACACCACAGCAAAAAGAAAACTGACTAATACACACTCTCTCAGGATTTCCATGAGAATACTGTGAGTTAAAATACGTGTAAAGTGTTAGGAACAGTGCCTGCTACATAGCAGGCAATATGAAGGTTAAATAAAGGCTGGACCGGGCGCGGTGGCTCACGCCTGTAATCCCAGCACTTTGGGAGGTCATGGCGGGTGGATCACGAGGTCAAGAGAGTGAGACCATCCTGGCCAGCATGGTGAAACCCCGTCTCTACTGAAGAAGCAACAATTAGCTGGGTGTGGTGGTGAGTGCCTGTAATCCCAGCTCCTCAGGGGGCTGAGGCAGGAAAGCCACTTGAACCCGGGAGGGGGAGGTTGCAGTGAGCCGAGATCATGCCATTGCACTCCAGCCTGGGTGACAGAGGGAGACTCTGTCAAAAAAAAAAAAAAAAAAAAAGGGCCAGGCACAGTGGTGCACACCTGTAATCCCAGTGCTTTGGGTGGCCGAGGCAGGATAATTGCTTGAGCCCCAGAGTTTGATCACACTACTGCACTTCAGCCTGGGTGACAGTAAGACCTTGTTTCCAAAACACAAAACAAAACAAAAACCAAAAACTAAATAAATACATTAGCACCTATGATAGAGGTGTGCTGGGAATACACCAAAGAGTGAGACTAAGTCAGTACCTTTGCAAAATTTATTTATTAGAGCCAGTGGCAGGGGTTACTGGGATGTTGGCGACTTGCTGAACCTTAGGCCCTCAGCCCCAGGGACAAGGCACCTGTTCCTGTGATTTCCTGAACATTAGTGACTGAGAAACACCGGAAGGGCATCCTGCTCACAGGGGAGGGAGGGAACACCTGCAGTGGGAGCTGGAGGGCAGCAAGGCTTCCTGCTGGCAGGGCCTGGCACAGAGGGGCACCAGGCTTCTATGGAACTGGATCTTGCAGAGATACTGGGACTAGGGGCAAAGGCATTCCAGGGACAAGAACTGCCTGAACCGGTGGCAGGTTGTGATTCCAAATGGGGCCACAACATCTCCCATCCCACATTTTCTCCTCCTCCTCCTCCCCCTTCTCTTCCTCCTCCGCCTTCTTTTTTCTCTTCCTCCTCCTCCTTTCCTTCTTCTTCCTCTTGTTCTTCTCTTTTCTTCTTCTTCTTTTTCTTGTTCTTCTTCTTCTTTCCTCCTCCCCATCCTCCTCCTCCTCCCCTTTTTTTTTAGAGACACGGTCTTAATGCTCTGTAACTCAGGCTGGAGTGCAGCGGTGTGATCACAGCTTACCGCCGCCTCCGGCTGCTGGGACTACCGGTGCACACTACCACACCGAGTTTATTTGTATTTTTCTTTTCTTTTCTTTTTTTGAGATGCAGTTTTGCTCTTGTTGCCCAGGCTGCAGTGCAATGATGCAATCTTGGCTCATTGCAACCTCCACCTCCAGGGTTCAAGCAATTCTCCTGCCTCAGCCTTCTGAGTAGCTGGGGTTACAGGCATGCACCACCATGCCTGGCTAATTTTGTATTTTAAGGAGAGACAGGGTTTCTCCATGTGGGTCAGGCTGGCCTCTAATTCCTGACCTCAGGTGATCCGCCCACCTCAGCCTCCCAAAGTGCCAGGATTACATGCATGAGCCACCACACCTGGCTTATTTTTTATCTTGGTAATGACAGGATCTCACTACATTGCCCAGGCTGGTCTCAAACTCCTGGCCTCAAGTGATCCTCCTCCCTGGGCTTCCCAAAGCACTGGGATTACAGGCAGAAGCCACCTCACTCAACCTGTGCTCTATTTATGCCTTTGACATTGTTCCCATCAGGAGGTGGTGCCTATGTTCCCTCCTTTTTAATCTAGGATGCCCATGACTACCGCAGAAGGGATGTGATGTGACTTCAGAGACTGGGTCTTCACAGGCGATACAGCTTCTACCTGGTTGTCTGGAGATGTTCTTACTTGGATGTCGGCTGCCATGCTGTGAGGAAGCCCAAGCTGCCCAGGGAGAAGTTCTTGCGGAGAAAAACAAGAGCCCAGACCCAGGTTGGCAGCCACATGGCAGGTGCTTCACCATGTGGATGTGCCATCTTGGAAGTGGATCTTCTAGCCCCAGATGACATACACTTCTCAGCTGCTCTCTCTCTCTCTCTCTCTCTCTCTCTCGCTCTCTCTGGTCTATCTGTCTCTCTCTCTCTCTCTCCTTTCTAGAGTCTCACTCTGTCGCCCAGGCTGGAGTGCAGTGGCATGATTTCGACTCACTGTAATCTCTGCCTCTTGGGTTCAAGTGATTCTCCTGCCTCAGCCTCCTCAGTAGCTGGGATTACAGGTTCGTGCCACCACACCTGGCTAATTTTTTATGTTTTTGGTAGGGACGGGGTTTCGTCGTGTTGCCCAGGCTGGTCTCGACCGCCTCCTGAGTTCAAGTGAGCCTCCTGCTTCCACCTCCCAAAGTGCTGGGTCTACAGGTGTGAGTTACAGTGCCCAGCCCCAGTGAGACAGAATTAAGAGCTGAGGCCTTGAGAAGGGTGATTAAGTCAGGACGGTGGAAAGTAAGGTGAGCTGCCTCACCCCTTCCACCGGGCAAGGACGTGGTACAAAAGCACCCTCTTTTCAGGCAGAAAACAGGCCCTCACTTGACTCCACATCTGCTGACACCTTGCTTCTGGACTCCTTGCCTCCAAGACTGTGAGCCATACAGTTTATTGTCTATAAATTACCCAGCCTAAGGTATTTCTGTGGCAGCAGGAACAGACTACAACAGTTACTCAGCTAAAGGCGGTCCACCGTAAGAAGATTCCACGTACATGAAGGGCGAGAACAGCACAGAGGAACCCATGGCCAGGGATGGGGACAGCAATGACCTCTCCAAGGGCCCAGGGAAGCCTGTGGCCAGGGTCACAGCGACGTCCTCTCTCGATCAGGGAGGTGCTTTCATGGTGGACACGCACACACACCCGACTGCATGCTGTTGTTGGGGTATACTTAATTGTACGGGTAATACCTTAATACAGAAGTTTAAAAACGGGAGGCAGTGCAGCAGGTCACACCAGCGCTTTGGGAGGCCGAGGCGGACAGATTGCTTGAGATCAGGAGTTCAAACTGGGCTGGCCAACATGGTGAAACGCTTTCTCTACTAAAAATACAAAAATTAGTTGGGTGTGGTGGGGAGGGGAGCGCCTGTAACCTAGCTACTTGGAGGCTGAGGCAGGAGGATCGCTTGAACCCAGGAGGCGGAGGCTGCAGTCAGCGGAGATTGTGCCACTGCACTCCAGCCTGGGTGACAGAGTGAGATGCCATCTCAGAAACAAAAACAAACAAAAACACTGAGGCAGGATGGGGTGGTGGCTTAGCAGCTGCAATGCCACTGCCAGGCTGCGAAAAAGATTTCCCATTTCCCAGGGTGTGGACCGGTTCCTCCAGCATGTGTGAACCTCTAAGGAGGATGGGCTGAGGGGGATGGTAGGCAGAGGCCCTCAGATGGCTGTAATGCCACCGCCACATCAAAAAACAAAAATTAGTCATGTGTAGTGGCATGTGCCTGTAATCACAGCTACTTGGAAGGCTGAGGCAGGAGAATCACTTGAACCCAGGAGGCAGAGGCTACAGTGAGCCAGGACAACACCATTGCACTCCAGCCTGGTGACAGAGCGAGGTTCTCAGAAAAAAAAAAGTTTAGAAGAGATGGGACTCTGTGTTGCCCAGACTGCTCTTGAACTCATGGGCTCAAGTGATCCACCCACCCTGGCCTCCCAAAGCCCTGGAATTGCAGGCATGAGCCACCATGCTGGACCCTGATTGAGAATTTCAAGGAGCAACAGCAGAGTGTTGGCTGAGCCCTGATGAAGCCTCTGGACACTGAGGTTCGAGGTGTCCCTGGTTGGCGATGCTCTGTGCGTGTGGTCCCACATCGTGGTCAGAAGTTACCACTTGCCCGCTCTCTGCAACTCGGCGGTCAGAGGATGGCCGGGAGCCTGCGCCTGTCCTATCCTGGGGTCTCCTGCTCTCTGCTGATTTTAACCTGTATCTACTTGCCATCATAAGCCATCACCAAGATGCACACGGCTTTTCTCAGTTCTTCCGGTGGATGATTAGACCTGGGGGTGGTCTTGGGGACCCCTGAACTGCCCTTCCCAACTCCCCTACCTGTGTGTCCTGGGACCGCCTCCAAATCTACCCCTTATGCCCAAAGCCTCGGCTCAGGCCTTGCTCTGGGGACCCTGAGACACAAGAAAAACCAAACTCAGGAGACGCCACAGAAAATGAATACACGCCACACAAACACATGCACACATGCACATACACAGGCACCCACATACACACACATGCACACACCCCCACAGACACACACAAACTCATGCATACACACACGGACACACACACACACACCACACATGTACACACCCACTCTCACATACACAGATGCATACACACATCACACACACTTGCATGCACACACACCCACACTCATGCACACACAGACACACACAATCACACATGCACACAGACCTACACACACGCCCACATACAGATGCATACACACATCACACATACATATATACACACACACAGATGCACACACACCACACATACATACTTGCACACACACCCACATATACACACCTGCACCTATATACACACATCATACATGCACACACATGCACACGCAACACATGCAAACATACATGTACAGCCACACACGTACACATGCATACACGTGCACACACACATGCACACACCCACTCATGCACACACACACGACACACACATGCACAGCAATGTCAGAGTGCTCTATGGGAAGCGGGAACACTATGTATTTACTTGGATTGATGGAGACAGGGCCTCGTTTGTTGCCCAGGCTTGTCTTGAACGCCTGGCCTCAAGCTCCTCCTGCCTCAGCTTCCGAAGTGCTGGGATTACAAGAGTGAGCCACCGCACCTGGCACTAATGTGATGTTATTAAAAAAAAACGAACACAATATTGCCTCTCACCCTAGAGATGTGTTATTACCAGGATCCTACAGCTGGGACTCAAACGAGCTCCATGCGACCTCAGAGCCCAGGCCTGGGCCATGCTGAAGCCTCCACGCAGGATAAAAAGGAAGGGGCTCAAGACCTCCACAGCAGCCCGTACACCAGACTGGCTCTTCCGTGTTACGTGTCTCTCTTAAACCCACGCTCTACCTCGTGTGCTCTGTCGCCTCCTCCTGACCCAAGAAGCAGGATTCACTGTTTGAGGCCAGGCGCGGTGGCTCACACCTGTAATCCCAGCACTTTGGGAGGCTGAGGTGGGCGGATCACCTGAGGTCAGCAGTTCGAGACTAGCCTGGCCAACATGGTGAAACCCCGTCTCTACTAAAAATGCAAAAATAAGCTGGGTGTGGTGGCTCCTGCCTGTAATTCCAGCTACTGAGGGGGCTTAGGCAAAACAATCACATGAACCCCGGGAGGCAGACATTGCGATGAGCCGAGTTCAGGCCACTGCACTCCAGCCTGGGAGACAAGAGGGAAAGTCCATGAAAAAAAAAAAAAAAAAAAAAAAGGATTCACCATTTGTTACAGAGGATCTTTATTTATAATGCAAAAAAGAAATTATAAATCCCCTTTTGGACTGTTTCCATATCTGTAAAATAACACATAAAAAACAGCCACTCCACCTGCAAGAAGTTCTTGTTTGTGTTGATGGCAGAGGCCCATGTTTGCCCGGCCCAGGGGACTGGGAGGGTGTGTTCGTCCAGAAAAAAACTTTTCCCTGGGACCCCGACAGCCAGGACCATGGCACTCTCTCTTACCGGGCCAGAGTCGGCAAGAGCCTGGAGGCGTCAGAGGTGCGTCCACTCAGCGGGGCCTGGGAAACCCTGTTGTGGAAGCAGGCAGGCCGGATTCCTCGCTGGTCCTGGCACGTCTTTCTGAGCGGCAGCCAGGATTTGCTCTGTTCCATCCAGGGTGCTCAGCCCACCTTCCCCAGGCAGCCACACCCCCGGACACCTGAAGCCAGGACGCTGGAGCAAGAGTCCACCAGACAATTCGATGACACCGCCTCAGGCTTCTGGGTCGATTTCGCCATCATCCGGGCATGACCCTGTCTCATCCAGCCAGACTAGGAGAAAGAGGGATGGATACCTGGATGCACCCTGCCCCCACCACACCCAGGCCCACTTCCCTGGGAGCTGCAGGGCAGGGGCCTCTGGGCGTTCTTGTTTTCTGGTGCTGCCAGAGGCTGAGACGGGACCCAGTGGTGGTGGATCCTTCTGGGTGAATCAGACCCTGGAGATGCTTAAATTTAAGAGAACCCCCTCTCAGGGTTCAGGAACCTCCCTGGGGCTTGGACCTTAGAGAGTAACCCTGTGTCTCTGCTGTGCCCACACTGGTCCTGGGAGCAGGGAAGACGGTATGATCCCACTTTATAGGTGAGGACACAGGCTCAGAGAGGGAAGGGACCGTGGCAGCTGAGCTAAGGACTGGGCCTCTGTCCCCCTACACTTGGCTCTCTGATTAGACACCACTGCGGTGCAGGAGGAGAACTGCAGCAGGAGCCCAGCTCTTCTCCCACCATGCTGTGTGCCCCTGGGTGGGGCACTGTCCCTCTCTGGACCTGTTTGTTTCCCCATTTCTTTTCCTTTTTTTGAGATGGGTTTTCACTCTTGTTGCCCAGGCTGGAGTGCAGTGGTGCCATCTCGGCTCACTGTAACCTCCACCTCCTGTGTTCAAGCGATTCTCCTGCCTCAGCCTCCAGAGTAGCTGGGATTGCAGGTGCCCACCAGCACACCTGGCTAATGTTTTGTATTTTCAGTAGAGACAGGGTTTCTCCATGTTGGTTAGGCTGCTCTTGAACTCCCGACCTCAGGTGATCTGCCCGCCTCGACCTCCCAAAGTGCTGGGATTATAGGCGTGAATCATGGAGCCTGGCTTGTTTCCCCATTTCTATACTAGAGATAAGGGTGGTCCTCACAACCTCACGGTTGGAATGAGAATTCAATGATATTTATGAAAAGCATTTAGCCAGTGCCATGCACTCGGAAAGGTCACCGAGGAATGTGCCCCACTGCAGCCACCACAGCACCTGCACTGGCCCTGCCCAGGGGCCCTGACAGCTTTCTCCCAGTCACTCGCTCCGCTGGGCAAGCGGAGACCCAAACTCAGAACATCTGGAAGGGTCTATGGAGTCCCCCTCCCAGACAGCCTTCCACACACCCCACACAAGCCTCATGGGTGCCTTGTGCCCTGCACGGGTCCAGCAGGAGCCACGTCCCAATGGCTATCAGCTGATTGGTGCCACTTTTGGGGAGAGCATCTGGTCTGGGGGCCGTGGGGCAAAGCACAGATCACATAGCCTGGGGCTGCATCCCTGCTGCACCACCGACCAGCGGTATGGCAAGTGTCTCAACCTCTCAGAGCCTCAGTTTACCCATTTCTAAAAGGGGGGTGTGGCTGGGCACAGCGGCTCACGCCTGTAATCCCAGCACTTTGCGAAGCCCAGGTGGGTGGATCACCTCAGGTCAGGAGTTTGAGACCAGCCCGGCCAACATGGTGAAACCCCATTTCTACTAAAATACAAAAATTGGCCAGGCATGGTGGTGGGTGCCTGTAATCCCAGCTACTCAGGAGGCTGAGGCAGGAGAATCACTTGAACACGGGAGGCGGAAGTTGCAGTGAGCCAAGACCACGCCACTGCACTTCAGCCTGGGCAACAGACCCAAACTCCATCTCAAAAAATAAATAAAAATAGCCCAGGCACAGTGGCTCATGCCTGTAATCCCAGCAGTTTGGGAGGCTGAGGCAAGTGAATCACCTGAGGCCGGGAGTTGGAGACCAGCCTGACCGACATGGAGAAACCCCTGACTCTACTGAAAATACAAAAAACTTAGCTGGGCATGGTGGCACATGTCTGCCATCTTAGCTACTGGGGAGGCTGAGACAAGAGAATCGCCTGAACCCAGGAGGTGGAGGCTGGAAGCTGCAGTGAGCCGAGACAGCATCACTGCAGTCCAGCCTGGGTGACAGGGTCAGACTCTGTCTCAAACAAACAAACAAAAAAGAAAATCCATTCATTACGCTCAGTACAGCGCTACCTACCGTGAGCTGGTATCACCATTGTTGCTATTCCTATTCACAGCAGCAGCCTTAACACCTGGCATAGGCCCAGCTCAATAAATCTCTCCTCAATGACCACGTCAACAAGTCCCACTAGCTCCAGAGGGGCAGGTGGAGTGCCGATTTGGGGCTCTGTCTCCCACCTCCTCACCCTCTCACTGGGAAGAACTCCACTTCCTCCCCATTCCCAGCAGTGAGCTGCATCTGGAAGGCCCAGGGTCCAGCCCCAGCCCTGGCATGGGCATGGGCTGTGTTTCCAAGTCTGTCCTGTCCAGCCAGATGGCAGCGGCCAACAAGATGGAGCAGTGGTCCTCCCGCTGGCAGGGGAAGGAGCATCCATCAATTACCTTGGCTGGCAGGAGCTGAGGCGTGGCGGGCCAGCCTGGCTCCATCCATCAATTGGCTGGCAGGGGCTGTCTACTAATTACTTAACACACCACATTGTGCTGAGGCTGGCGCCTTCATGGGGGGCTCACGGTGCAGTGTACACAGGTCTGACCGTAAATGGTTAATGAACCCGGGGGAGGTGAGGGTGCAGGCTCAGCCCCGTGGCCCAGAAACACGTCCCTGAGAGCTGTCTCTGCCGGGCCCCCAGACCCGACCCGGCTTGATGGCACAGGGGGCGGCCTCACCTGAGTTCTCCGAGTCCCTGGGCAGCATCATGCCTGTGGGGGTGGGGGGCGTGATGATGATGTCGGGCACGTCCAGGTTCTTGTCGTTCAGGACGGGGGCCTCGTCATGGCTGCTGCTGCTGCTGCTGACACACATTTTAAAGCCTGAGAAGCCAGGCGTGGAGCACACATGCACGTACACACACGACAGAGAGACAGGATCAGTGGCCGCCGGGAACCGTGGGCTGCCCCCCCATTCACCATCACTTGAGTCCCGACGCCTCACAGCAAAGGGCGCCGCTGTCCCTGCCTCACAGATGAAAACCCGAGTCTCAGAAATGCTAACTGAGCCCCCATCACATCTCACAGAACCATGAGTTGGGAAACAGATTTTGGGAAATGCTGCTCACAGGCTAGTCAGCCACTGGGGCCAGTTTTCGGCCTTCGCCATGTGGCCCAGCCAGTTCCAGCCTCACTCCTGGCCACCAGCCCCTACACTCCAAAGCTCTCATACTTCCCCTGACTCCCCGGGCTCCCTGGGCCCCTTCGTGCCTTTGCATATTCTGTTCCCCTGGCCTGGGACGCTCTTTCTTTCTCTGCCAGAGTAACAAGCTAAGCTCCTACTTATCCTTCAAAGCCCAGTGCAACAGGCTCTTCCTTGGGAAAGGCATCCCAGCAGATCTGCGGCTCCCTCTTTCGCGCATCCGCACTCACTCATTCATCAATGAATTACTTTGTTTTTTTTTTTTTTTTCATTTCTGTCGCTCTTTGCTATGAACACCAGGAGGATAGTCACTATTTCATTCACCTGTGTTTCCCTTGAGCCTAGGACATGCTCATGACAGAGTAAGTAGGAGTGCTTTACATTCTAAATGCTGGCCAGGAGTGGTGGTTCACACCTGTAATCCAGCACTTTGGGAGGCCGAGCTGGGTGGATCACCCAGGTCAGGAGTAGGAGACCGGCTTCACCAACATGGTGAAGTCCAGCCTCTACGAAAAACACAAAAATTAGCCGGGTGTGGTGGTGCACACCTGTCTGTAGTCCCAGCTACTCGGGAGGCTGAAGCAGGAAGAGAATCGCTTGAACCCGGGAGGCAGAGGTTGCAGTGAGCTGAGATTGCTCACCTCAGCCTAGGTGACAGAGTGAGACTCTGTCTTAATTTAAAAAAAAGGGGGGGCAGGCGAAGTGGCTCACACCTGTAATCCCAGCACTTTGGGAGGCCAGGGTGGGTGGATCGCGAGGTCAAGAGATTGAGAACATCCTGGCCAACATGGTGAAACACCATCTCTACTAAAAATCCAAAAATTAGCCAGGCATGTTGGTGGACACCTGTAGTCCCAGCTACTCGGGAGGCTGAGGCAGGAGAATCGCTTGAACGGGGAGGCAGAGGTTGTACTGAGCTGAGATCACACCAGTGCACTCCAGCCTGGTGACGGAGTGAGACTCCATCTCAAAAAAAAAAATAATAAAATAAAATTTAAATGCAACCAAAACCATCAGGCACCATTAAGCCACGTGTTACAATCTTTGTCTCTATACCCCATCACCTTGGTTTTGCCCCAAACAGTGCCAGGCTAGGATTAAATTAGCTCAAGCATTAGAGTCCCTGACTGACAGGCGCTGAGTAATAAGGGGTTGGGGGGGACCTATTTTTCCTGATGTTCTCCCTTGACCACCATCAGGACAATGTTCCTAAGTGACCATTGTAGGGTCAGTGTGGGGGTTCTAAAATACGGCCCCAAGAGGTGGAGTGTAACATGAACTTAGTGACTTGCTTCCAAGAAACAAAATAGGACAGACATGATGGTGCGTGACTTCCAAGGTGATGGTACACAAGACACTGCAGCTTCCTTCTTGCTCTCTCTTAGACCACTTGCTCTTGGGGAAGCCAGCCGCCACGTTATGAGGATGCTCAAGCGGCCTATGCAGAAGCCCATGTGGGTGAGGAATTAAGACCTCTAGCCAACAGCCATGAGGGAGCCGCCTCAGCAGCGGAGCCTCCAGCCACAGTCCAGCCGTCAGATGAGACTACAGCCCTGGCTGACATCCTGATGTAACATCATGATTGACCCTGAGCCAGAACCGTGCAGCTAAGCCACTCCTCAATTCCTGACCCACAGAAACTCTGAGACAATATAAGTTTGATGTTGAAGCTGCAAAGTTTTGGCATAGCTTGTTAAGCAGTGATAGATTACTGACAGAGTCAGCAAATCTTTCCCCGACCTTGGGAGGAAGGGATGGCAGGTGCATAGTGGGAATCTCATACCTGGCTGTGGGGAAATCAAAGGGGGCTTCTCAGGGCTACCTTTGTTCACCAAAAGGGTGTTCCTCTGAGGGGCAGGTTACCCCTGGGCTGTCCGGGACAGTCTGTTTGAATCCACAAAAAGCATGTGCACCTAGGGGACCTGAAGCCATGCCATTCAGGCCAAACTCTTGGTTCACCTGCCCCTTGACCAAGGCTGTAGGCTCAGAAAAACTGAAGACAGCAGGCACACTGACTTTGGAATCAGGCCACCACCTGTGTGACCTTGGGTGCACTGCACCTCCTCTCTGGGCCCTTTGCGTAGTAAAGAATCTGGCCCAGGATGGTGTCTCACGCCTGTCATCCCAGCACTTTGGGAGGCCGAGGCGGGTGGATCCTCTGAAATCAGGAGTTCAAGACCAGCCTGGCCAAAATGGTGAAACCCCATCTCTACTAAAAATACAAAAAATTAGCTGGGCACGGTGGTGGGTGGCTGTAATCCCAGCTACTGGGTGGGCTGAGGCAGGAGAATCACTTGAACCCGGGAGACAGAGGTTGCAGTGAGCCGAGATCGTGCCACTGCACCCCAGCCTGGGTGATGAGAGCGAAACTCCATCTCAAAAAAGAAAAAATAAAAGAAAAAGAATTTAACCTTGCCTAAAAAGAGGTCTGATATCTGTCCGCAGTTTCTGGGAGGTGCTCTCTCAGCCCTTGGAGTATTCTGCCTGATAGGAGAGTCTTTGTTTGCCAGGGGCCTTGGTTACACTGGGCGTCCAAAGATGTGATTGATGGTGGGGGCCCTGGGTCATGCCCAGAGAGACGGCAGCCTGCAGCCTGAGCTCCCAGTGAGCAATCAATCAGCCTCCAGAGGTGCCTTCGTCTCCTGGGGTTGCCACAGCAAAGCACCATCAACTGGGGGGCTGGAACAACGGACATTCATTGTCTGACAGATCTGGAGGCCAGAAGTTCCAGATCTGGGTGTCGGCAGGACTGGAGCCTCTGGAGGCTGCAAGGGAGGCTGTTCCAGGCCCTGTCCCGGCTTCTGGTGGCTGCTGACAATGTGGCGTTCCTAGGCTTGTAGAAGCATCGCCCATCTCTGCCTCTCACCTCAACACTGTTTCTCCGTGTCCTGTCTCTGTCCAGATTTCTCCTTTTCATTTTTTAGATGGATCTCACTCTGTCGCCCAGGCTGGAGTACAGCGGGATGATCTTGGCTCACTGCAACCTCCACCTCTTGGGTTCAAGCAATTCTCCTGCCTCAGCCTCCCGAGTAGGTGTGATTACAGGCATGTGCCACCACGCCCAGCTAATTTTTACATTTTTAGTAGAGACAGGGTTTCACTGTGTTGGCCAGGCTGGTCTCGAACTCCTGACGTCAGGTGATCCGCCTGCCTCGGCCTCCCAAAGTGCTGAAATTATAAGCATGAGCCACCAAGCCCAGCCCAGGTTTCCCCTTTCGATAAGGACACCCGTCCTTTTGTATTAGGAGCTCACACTACTGAAATGACCTCGTCTTAGCAAAGACACTACTCCCAACAAGGTCACATTCCGAGGCCCTGGAGGCCAGGAGGATTACTTAGGAATTTTTGGGAGACATAGTTCAGCCCATAATGCCCCTTAAGAACTGTAGCCACTGAGGCCAGGGGCTTCCCGCCTGGCGATGCTCTGTGCCATCATGCACCATCGTCATCGGCGGGAAGAGTGGGCGCTGTCCACAGCTCCATGGGGAGGGCTGGCATGAGCCTGTGCCTGGGGCCTCCTGGGATCTGCCCCGTGAGCACCTTCCCTTTCCTGTTTGATCTGGTCCCTTCCCTGGAATGAGCCATAACCAAGAATCAAAGCCTCCAGTGAGTTCTGTGAGTCCTTTCAGCAAATGAGCAAACATGAGGGTGTTTTGGGGAACCCCCAAACTTGCAGCTGGCGGCAGAAGGGTAGGTGGTCTTGTGTACCCCTCCACATGGCGGTGAGTCTAACTCTTCACAGACTTCTTGTTTTCATGGACAAGCTGAGGGTGTTGGTGGGTGAATCAGCCGCCTCCCTGGGCTGGGGAGAGACCGCCACGGTCCCTGGCACACACGGCCGGAGTGAGGTGACCATGACGAGCCACCTTCGTTCTATGCACGGCCACTGACTTCCCTCACCTCATTCTCAAACCCACAGTGACCAGCATTCTCCCCTCCCCCCACCCCCTGCCCCCCCACCACCGTCACCTTCCCACCATCTGAACCCCAGCCCTGTTCCCTCCTTTGGAAGACTCCTGGCCCATGACTGGATAGTTTGTAGGAAGAGGCGACCTTTCCCTGACACAACGCCAGGCCCCTCTGCAGCACCCACATGGCCCCTCCAAAGCAGGCCTAATGCAGCGGTTTTTGAACCTTCTTTTTTTTTCCAAGACAGAGTTTTGCTCTGCCGCCCAGGCTGGAGTGCAGTGGTACCATCTCTGCTCACTGTAACCTCCACCTTCCAGGTTCAGGCTATTCTCCTGTCTCAGCCTCCTGAGTACCCAGGATTACAGGCACACATACCACCACGCCTGGCTCATTTTTGTATATTTAGTAAAGACGGGGTTTTGACATGTTGGCCAGACTGGTCTCAAACTCCTGACCTCAGAGGATCCGCCGCCTCAGCCTCCCAAAATGCTGGGATTATAGGTGTGAGACACCACGCCCAGCCGCACCTTCTTTAAAGAGAACGTTTCTCCTGCAATCTTGCACAGAAGCCCAGAGTATGAAACAAATCAAAGGAAGCCACTTGGAGAGAGGCGCCCCTACCCCAAATGACCCCAAATGCCACTGCACAGACAAGCTACTGGGGCCGAGAGCATGTGTCCTTCAGGCTCCACTGCCACCACGCTGGGTGTCACCAGCCCCATCTCACAGACATGGAAACTGGGGACCTAAGAGAGTAACATCTGCACACAACCGAACAGCTAGTGGGAGGCAGAGCTAGAATTCATCCCCGCGCTGGGATCTGGCTGAGTCTAAGCACTGGTGCTTCCCATAGCCATAATCCCAGGGAACAGCTGGCAAACTTTCTGCAAGGGGCCAGGCAGGAGTCTCTGTGCCCACACAAACTACACACAGCTTTGCCACGGCAGCCTGAAAGCAGCCGGAGGGAACATGGAAATGAACAAGCGTAACTGTCTCAATAAAACTTTCTCAAAGCAGCGTCCGGCAGGAGTGGGTGTCAGGGCTATGGTGCCTGTCCCTGCTCTCCAGTCCTGCACATCCAGGACTGGCTGCAGAGGGGACTTGGGATCTAGGACACATCTGATGTCACAACTGGCAAGAATAAAACCTCCAAAGCCTGAGGCTTATTAATGCCAAAAACAGAAGCCACAGCCAAAACCCTGGCTGCAGGTGGGCAGGGCAGACCCCTCTTGAAGGGCTGCATGTGAGGAAATGAACGAAATCACGAAAGCACTTTGCCCAGCCAGCGGCCAGTAAGTGTCCTCCATTATCATCCATAAAGAGCTCCTTGCAGAGGCCCCTGACAAAAGGAGTTGCTGATGATCATATCTGGAACAGGAGGGAGCCTCCCGGCTCAGTCTCCAAACCCCTTCCTCAGTGAATACTCCAACATTCTAAAATCAAACGCCCCACATTTGCATTTTCACACGGTCTGGAGCTTGAGGATAAACCCACACGTATAATCTGGAAGCATCAGGTTCTCAGGGAGCCCAGGAGAAGCAGAAGGCTCGGAGGAGAGGGGGCTGGAAGGAGAGGAGGGAGGAGGAGAGAGGGGAGGAGGGAGGAGAGGGAGGGAGGAGGAAGAGGTGGGAAGGAGGGAAGGAAGAGGGAGTGAAGGGAGAGGAGGGAAGGAGGAGAGGGGGAGGAAGGGGAAGGGGAAGGGAGGAAGAAGAGGGGAGAAGGAAGAGGAGGGAGGGAAGGAGGGGGAGAGGGAAGGAGGGGGAGAGGGAAGGAGGGGGAGAGGGAAGGAAGAGAAAAGACACGGCTGGAAGAAGAAAGAAGGAGGGAGGAGACGGGGAGAGGGAGGAGGAAGGGACAGGGGAGGGCAGGCAAGGAGGAAGGAGGGACCCTGGCCCATCTCACATCCTCAGGGGCTGCACTGGCCAGCCTCAGCAGCAGAGGTGGCCAAACAGGAGGGAAAAGCTCTCAGGAGGATCAAGCCAGCGCTGGGGATTAAAAACCAAATGCCAGCCTTAGCCCCAGACAAGGAGCTCATTTGTGCTAAGGCCGGAATTGTTATTTGTTAATTATGTGCCTGCCTCGGGCTATTAAAAGCCTATTTCCTGAGCCTGGGATTCCAGTAGGAAGGGAGCAGATCCCAGGGACCCAGCCCCATCCCAAGGCTTCAGAGGGATGGAGTTCATGCAGGAAGCCCTTCCTTCCCTCTTCTAGGCAGGCAGCCTGGCCTCGTGCTCTGGGTCACCAGGCCCTGACCCCAACTCTGCGGCCTGCACTGTCCTCTGCAATGGGGGCAGAGCCAAGAAGACCAGACCACAGAACCCGGGCCCCTGGAGCCGGCCTTCCCCTCGGGTTACAAGGCAGGCGGTGGCAGGGTGAGGTCGGGCAGCGTGGATACCTGGCTCTGCGCTTCCCTGGTCCCAGGACAGTGGTTTCCATCGAGGCTGCCCATTGAGATCACCTGGGAAGTTAACAATTACCCACACAGGATCTCACCCCAGAGGAGCTGATTCATGGCTCTGTGAGCAGCGCCAGGAATTTGAAAAGCTCCCAGGTGACTCTAACAGCCAGGGCTGGGAACCCCTGAGCCAGGGCCACCATGGGAACAGGTGGCTTTACTCTTGGAGCCTCAGTTTCCCTGGCTGTAAAAATGTTACGACACCAGCCTTGCAGAAAAGGCCAAGTATGGGGAGAAATGGCCCTCAGGGAGCCAGCTAGCGGGGGCTTGGCGGGCTCCTGAGCTGCCTCCCCGCTGAGACCACCCCTCCCTAAGCATCTGGGGCTGTGCTCTGGGCTGAGCCTGCCGTTTGCACTCCTGCCTGCAACCCTCACACCATCCTTCGGAGAACACAAGGATCATGCCCATGCTACAGAGAACACCGAGCTCTGGAGACGGGAGGTAGCCTGCTGGGAATACACAGAGGCTGGGGAGCAGGGCAGGGGCTTGATGTGGCTCTAGGCCCCACTGCCCTCACCACTGCTGGGATCCGCTGCTACTTCTCATCCTTCAAAAGCACTGAGCCAGGCAAGCCCGTGCCTGAGACGCCACATCCAGGCTCTGTGCAGGATGCCCAGGTCCCTGGGGTCAGGGCACCATTCTCTGTGCCAGCTTTTGGTGAACTCCCGGCCGCCCTGAGGCCACTGCCGACAGGCCCTGGAGACAGGAGCAAGCGCTGGCATGATGGCTCACAGGCGCCCTCTCCTGGTGTTTCTTCATTTCATTTAAATGAATTGCTTGATTATTTTAACACCGGTTCTCTCCGTGGCCGAGGCTCACAGCAGCCGTCACCTCCCAAGTTAAGCGATTCTGCCATCTTGGCCTTCCAAAGTGCTGGATGAAACGACACGCACTCTCCACCACACCTGGCTGTTTTAAACTTTTTTTGTAGAGACAGGGCCTCACTATATTGGTCTTGAACTCCTAGGCTCAAGGGATCCTCCCGCCTTGGCCTCCCAAAGTCCTGGAATTACAGGTACGAGACACCCCATGCAGCCTGACGCTTTTAAAAACAGTGTTCAGGGCTGGGCGCCGTGGCTCATGCCTGTAATCCCAGCACTTTGGGAGGCTGAGGCAGTGGATCACAAGGTCAGGAGTTCGAGACCAGCCTGGCCAGTATAGTGAAACCCCACCACTACTAAAAATACAAAAAAAATTAGCTGGGTGTGGTGGCAGGTGCTTGTAATCCCAGCTACTTTGGGAGGCTGAGGTGAGAGAATCACTTGAACCCAAGACATGGAGGTTGCAGTGGGCCGAGATGGTGCCAACTGCACTCCAGCCCAGGCAACAGCGCGGACTCTGTTTCAGAAACAAAACAAAACAGTGTTCAGGCTGGAGCCCCAGGCGTTCCGCTTGGAGGCCCTGACCGGGACCACACCCTCTTCCTCAGCGCGCGTCATACACACAGGGGACTCCAGCTTGTCGGGCCCACCATGCAACTAGCGGCCAGAGGGCCGACCAGGGCCACCGTCCACCCGGGCAGTGGCTCCACCTGTTTGCGCCTCTGCTTCCTCACCTGCGGAACTGGGGTAAATAACAGTGCCCAGGTCTGGGTGGGCAAACACGAGAGGTTAAGCACCACACTGGAGTCCAGGTGAGGCGGTGCAATGATTATACATGCATTTTGTGGAAGAGAAAACCCCAGTACTGGCCTTGCTGTGCACACTCAGTAAACACAAGCTGTCATTCACATCATGAGTTGATACTAAGCTTAGATTCACATCACATAATTTGAACCACAGATGTAACTGTCCTAAGTCAGGGCCCTTATTCACTGGTTCTGCCAATATGCAACACCTACCGGATGCCACCGGCTACTGACACAGCCCCGTGAGTGTGGGTTGGGGGCCTGTCTCCCCCCTGCAGTCACACAGCTGGAGCGGATGCTACACAAAATATTCCTGGTTCCAAGCTGACTCTCGGGGGACACTTCTCCCTTACTGTATGGGAATGGCCAGGGGCTTGGGAAGGAGGAAATCCCATCCGACTCTCACTTCTGTTTCCTGCCGTGACTTTGCCTCTGGCCTGGGCTTTCTCACCTGGAGAGCCAGCTTATGTCATGTGTTCCTTTTCGGCACAGGTGTAACGCCCCAGCTCTGAGCCTGGGCCAGTAAGGTGCCCAGCCAACAGGCATGTATTATGCACCTGCTGTGTGCCCTGCATGGCCCCAGGTGCTGCTGAGGAAAGAGCTGCCTCTACAGAGGTTTATCTGTGCCTCCCTCTACACCACCTGTCCCGGCTCCAGTCACAGGGATGGGGCCCCAAAGATTTCAGGGTCAGCTGTAGAAAAGGTCTCTGGTGATTGAAGCCATCACTGGGAGGGGCCCACAGTGCTGAGCTTTGAGACTTGGGCTTGTGGGAGGCTGGACTGTCTGAGTGTCTCTGCACATTCATCATTTGATCCTCCCAATGACGCAGACTCCATCCTGCAGATGGGTAAACTGAGGCACAGAACAGTCAGGGCCCTTGTGCCCTGGGGGCTAGAAGCACACAGATATTTCCAAGAGCCTGGGTCAGTTCTAGTAGGGATGCGGGTCAGATGATAAGCCCACTCACATCGGGGAGAAGCAGGGTTTAGGGGAGACTAGGAGCTGGAAAAGACTTCCCAGAAGGGACCATCAAAAAGCAGCAGCAGAGATCCCTGAGGCACCCACAGCACACGAAAAGGCCCTGGGGCAGGAAACAGGGCCACAGGGGCTGATCGGGCTGACACTAATCCCTCAGAGATGACTGGGTATCTGGATTTAGTGCAGGTCTTTCCAAAGCAAACTGATAAATTCCTCCAAGGGTTCCAGATGCATTTAATCTTTTTTTTTTTTTTTTTAATTCCAATTACAGGGAAAGCCTTGTGTTATTATGGATGAGGCGGGGCAGCTCTGGCGGTTTTACCTTTTTGAGGCATCCCAGGCCTAATAGAGACAGCAGTGGATGTTTTAAATCTCTTTTTAATTAAGGAAAAAGCCCTAGCTTGCGTCAGGGATGAGCTGCTGGAGAGAGAACCTGAGAGGAGCTGGAGACAGGAGGCTTCAACGCACCAAGCGGGGGAAGGTGCCCCGCTGCTTCTGCCCGGCCAATCCACCTTCCTGCCCTGAGCACTGACTGCGCTTCTGCCCTCCCGGCCGGCCCTCCCAGTTCCCGTGGACTGTCCCTGCTTATCCTAGCCCTGGGTGTTTGGGAAGGCTGTGGAAGGTGAGGGTACAGTGCGGCGAGCCCAGGTTCCGAAGGCCGGTTCCAGCGCGGGCACAGTGACTGACGCCTGTAATCCGAGCACTTTGGAAGGACAAGGACAAAGGATGGCTTGAGCCCCGCAATCCTGGTTCAAGACTGGCCTGGACAATATAGCAAGACCCCTTCTCCAAAAACCAAAAATTTAAAAATTAGCGATGCATGGTGACGTGTACCTGTAGTCCCAGCTACCCAGGAGGCTGAGACGGAAGGACTGTTGAGGCCAGGAGTTCAAGGTTACAGCGAGCTGCGATCACCCTACGGCACCCCATCCTGGGCAACAAGTGAGATCCTGTCTCAAAAAAAAAAATGGTCAGGTGTGGGGGCTCATGCTTGTAATCCCACCATTTTGGAAGGCCGAGGCAGGCAGATCACTTGAGGCCAGGAGTTCAACACCAGCTTGGCCAACACAGTGAAACTAAAAATACAAAACTCTATTACAAATACAAAAAAAAAGTTAGCCTGGTGTGGTGGTGGGTACCTGTAATCCCAGCTATCTGGGAGGCTGAGGCAGGAGAATCACTTGAACCCAGGAGGTGGAGGTTGCAGTGAACCAAGATTGTGCCATTGCTCTCCAGCCTGGGCAACAAGAGTAAAACTCTGTCTCCAAAAAAATGAAACCCAGGTCCAGCCCTGGCCCCATCACTTCCTGGCAGTGTCCCCTCCCCCACCCCTCAATCTCCTCATCGCTAAAATGGAAACAAGAGCAGGACGACCATGAGAATTGAAGTTAAAAAAAAAAAAATAAGCCAGGTACTTGGCACCCTGCCTGGCCATGGGAATGCTCACGTGCAGCCCAGGGTCCCCTGGCATTGGTGCTGCTGACACTTTTGTCATTCTCTGTGGTGCAGCTGTCCTGTGTGTCACGTGATGCTTAGCTGGTGTCTCTGGCCTCAGATCCTGTAGTACCCCCAGCTGTGATGACCAAAAACACTTCCAGACGTTGCCAACTGTCCCCGGAGGGCAGGGTCACCAGGTAAGATGCAGGCCATCCGTCACGTCACATCTGAATCTCAGGTTAACACACAGCTTTTCGTTTTTATTTTTTGACATGGAGTCTCGCTCTGCCGCCCAGGAGTGCAGTGGTGCGATCTCAGCTCACTGCAACCTCCGCCGCCCAGGTTTAAGCGTTTCTCGTGCCTCAGCCTCCTGAGTAGCTGGGACTACAGGCGTGTGCCACCACACCCAGCTAATTTTTGTGTTTTTAGTAAAGACGGGGTTTCACTGTGTTAGCCAGCATGGTCTTGATCTCCTGACCTTGTGATCCGCCTGCCTCAGTTTCCCAAAGTGCTGTGATTACAGGCGTGAGCACTGCACCCGGCCAACAAGTCGTTTTTTTTTTGTTGTTGAGACGGAGTTTCACTCTTGTTACCCAGGCTGGAGTACAATGGCGTGATCTCGGCTCACCACAACCTCCGTCTCCTGGGTTTAAGCAATTCTCCTGCCTCAGCCTCCCGAGTAGCTGGGACTACAGGCGTGCACCACCATGCCCAGCTAATTTTTTGTATTTTTAGTAGAGACAGGGTTTCACCATGTTGACCAGGATGGTCTCGAGCCCTTGACCTCGTGATCCACCCGTCTCGGCCTCCCAAAGACAAGTGGTTTTTTAGTAGAGGCTTCCCCATGCAATACTTGGGACATGCTTCTGCTTGACACTATTCCTTGTTCATCTGAAATTCAAATATAACCAGGCATCCTGTTTTTATGTTTTTGTCCTCCTCAATCTGGCAACTCTACACGGGGCTGTGGGGGAACCAGGCGAGGCACCCCCAATCTTGAACCACACAGGTAACTGACATTCATTACAACAATAACTAGGCATTTCAGGGCTGGCCGTACATGTCTGGCACAGAGCTACTGGCTTCCTCTGTCCCCATGTGGCCGCAGTGCCTGGGGCTACACAGAGGGGCTCTAGGATGGCCCAAGCCAGAGACTGCCCTTGACCTGCTGTGTGGTCTGAACAAGTTTCTTACCCTCTCTGTCGCCTGCTGCAAAGGGGGGTATCGAGGCTAACAATCGCTACGCATGCGCAGCTCTCTCATTGGGACAGAGATTCTAACCTCTATCTTTTTTAAGACAGAGTTTTGCTTTTGTTGTCCAGATTGGAGTACATGGCGTGATCTCGGCTCACTGCAACCTTTGCCTCCCAGGTTCAAGCGATTCCCTCGCCTCAGCCTCCCGAGTAGCTGGGATTACAAGCATGTACCACCACGCCCGGCTAATTTTGTATTTTTAGTAGAGACGGGGTTTCTCCATGTTGGTCAGGCTGGTGTCGAACTCCTGACCTCGAGTGATCCACCCGCCTCAGCCTCCCAGAGTGCTGGGATTACAGGCATGAGCCACCTTGTCTGGCTTTTTTTTTTTTTTTTTTAAGAGATGGGGGTCTTGCTATGTTGCCAGGTGGAGCTCAAACTCCTGGGCTCAAGCGGTCTTGCTGCCTGGGCCTCCTAACTCCTGGGCTCAAGTGATCTTCCTGCCTGGGCCCCCTAAGTAGCTGGGATTATAGGTGTGAGCCACTGTGGCCAGCCCTGCCTGTAACTTTTGCCCTACATAATAATCCTTATCCTGCAGGGCTGCTGGAGGATGCATGACCTGAAACGGAAGGTGCCCAAGGGCAGGTTCTTAGTGAGGCCGTATTATTAGTACTGTCATGGCTGCTCTGAAAGGGGTCCTGTAAGCAGGTCGAGTCCAGTTAGGACCAGAGAAAGGAGGTGGAGGTGCTACTTGAGCAAAATGGGGGTCTCCCAGGGAACCTGGGCCCTGTGGGCAGCGGGAGCAGGGTGAGGCCGCAGCAGAGAGCAGGGCAGACAGAAGGCGGGGCTGGACATTCAGCTGCAGGCAGGGGTGGCTCTCAGGAGCGGACGCAGCAGTAAGGACGTCACGCGCAGCTCAGCTCCCGCCACTCTGCCCGGCCGGCTTTCCGCGGAGGCCTGGCTCCCTCCAGGGTGGGACCTGGGCCCGGGGCTGCCTTGCTCTGCTTGCTCCCTGATCAGGGACCAGGCCTTTCCTGGGCTCCCACAGCAGCAACATGGTCTGGGACCCGGCCTCCGTTGCCCAGGCAACCTCAGTGAACCTCACAGAGGGGCTCACTGCTGTCCGGAAAGCCCTGGCCCAGGGCCCCCGTGCTAAGAGACAAGCGCAGTGACAGCTCCTCGATGCGTTTCATGTGGCCTGGGTGCTCCAGAAGCCAGTGCCTTTACAGACATGGCTTCCAAAACCATCTCAACAGCACCTGCTGTTATTCGGCCCAGCCGATAATGGAAGAAACGGAGGCGAAAAGAGGCTGAGCCGCTTGCCCAGGATCACACAGCCAAGGACACACAGCCCATCCACCAGGGGCGGTGTCCCACCTATAAATGGTGAGGCTCTGTTTGGCAACAAATGACATTCGAGGGTGACAGCCAGGAAACGGGACCTCACCTACAGCATCTCATGCAGTCCGAGTGTTAGCGCTGAGAGAGGCAGGTCAGCCCGCACTTCACAGAAACTGAGGCTGGGAGAAGTTCAGGTGTGGACCAAGGGTCTCTCGGCGTGCAGGAGCTGAGACCACAGCTTTAGGGCTGGAGGCTCACCCCTCCCTTCCCTGCGGCCGGCGCACTGAGCCTGCAGAGGGTCTCAGAAGAGCTTCAGCTGTGGCGTGGGTGGGTACCAGTTCCTTGCTCAACAAGAGACACGTGGAGCTCACATGCAGGTCAAGATTAGGACTCAGGAGGCTGGCTGCTCTTGCAGGGAGTCTGAGGAGCTTCTGGGGAGCTGAGCTGTTTGTTGGTCAGTGTGAAAATGCATGGAGCAGCTGACATGACCTGGGTCTTTTCTCCTGTATGTTATACTTCAGTCGGAAGTTAGGCCAGGCAGGGCATAGTGGCTCACGTCTACAATCCCTGCACTTTGGGAGGCTGCGGCCAGTGGATCACTTGAGGTCAGGAGATCAAGACCAGCCTGGCCAACGTGACGAAACCCCATCTCTACTAAAAACACAAAAAATTAGCTGGCTGTGGTGGTGCGTGCCTGTAATCCCAGTTATTCCAGAGGCTGAGGCAGGAGAATTGCTTGAACCTGGGAGGTGGAGGCTGCAGTGAGCTGAGACCGTGCCACTGTACTCCAGCCTGGGTGACGGAGCGAGACTCCGTCTCAAAAGAAAAAGAAAAGAAAAGAAAAAAGAAGTTAGGCCAGGCGCAGTGGCACATGCCTGTAATTCCAGCACTTTGGGAGGCCGAGGCAGGAGGACTGCTTGAGGCCAGGCATATGAAACCAGCCTGGGCAGCATAGCAAGATCCCATCTATACTGAAAAAAAAAAAAAAAAAAAAAGCAGAGAAAAGTTAAATGTTTCCTGCTAAAAAGAGAGGAAACATGAACTCCTGAGGTACCAGTTTGTACCCATCAGATCGGCAAAAATGGGAAGCTGTTAACGCTGTGGCCTCGGTCATCTCCCACGGGGGTAGGGAGAGGGCCTCTGGTGTGGCTTCAGGGGTGTCATTGGCAAAGCTGTCAAAATGTAAACCGTGCACACCCTCCAACCTTCTAGAATGTTCCACCCTAGGATGCCTTCTGAGTGGATGGTCTGTAGAAGGATTTTTACTGAAGTCCTGCTTGGCACAGCAAGCCAGGTTTGGGTTTGAGGGCAGTGGTGTGTGCACACGGCGGTGCTATGCGGCTGCAGGAGGTGGGCAGTGCCACGCGGGCGACAGGAGCCATCCTTGGGCTATGCTGTTGGGTGACAAGAACAGGGCACAAGAGCAGGCCGGGGCCCAGATGCACATCTGCTTCCTGGAAACCAGGCCCCTGGGAGGGAAGCAGCAAGGGCCCAGCCCGGGATAGCAAGGCTGGTCCGCTCCAGTGCCCAGCCGTGCCCAGCCACGCCCAGCAGCCGGTAATTGGTCAGCACTGCCCTAACTTCCTTTTACATTTTTTTTTTTTTTTTCAGAGGCAGGGTCTCACTCTGTTGCCCAGGCTGGAACGCAGTGGCACCTGGCTACATTTATTTTGTAGAAATCGGGTCTATGTTGCTGAGGCTGGTCTTGAGCAATCCTCCTGCCTTGGCCTCCAAAAGCGCTGGGATTAGAGGCGTGTGCCACTGCACCTGGCCTGCCCTGGCTTCCGAGTCTCCAGCAGCAGAAAGCCAGGGAGACCCCCGATGGGACTGTGGGTGCCAGCACCCACCTCAGTCTCCCCCTGTCTCCCTGGAGGCTCACTCCCCACCTCCCCTGCCCCACGATACCTCTAGAGCATGTGGCGCTTGCCAGGCCCTGAGGAAACTGCAGGGTTGTGTTCCCGAGGCCCTCAGGGATCCAGCTCAGCCACACTGTGGCTGAGTGACCTTTACCACCCGACACCTCAGCTTCCGTATCTACAGTGGGGAAAACGAACGGTGTGGAAGCCTTGCTGTGCAGATGACAGGAGATGGAGGGAAAGAGCCGAACTGCATGGCGAGGTGTGAGCTTTGGGAGCGCTGAGCTCCCTGTAGGGTGATGGGGATGACGGGGAAGCCACCCCTGCTGGCAGGAGGGTCAGTCTGGGGAGGGTCTGCATTCAGTGGCTAAGGCTGAGAGTGCACTCATTCTGCAAACATTTGTTGCAGGGCCTGTGTGTGTCAGGTAACCAGGTCTTGGGCCAGGTGCCAGGGCTACAGGGATGAATGAGGCAGTGTGGTTCCTGATCCCGCAGAGCCAGGAGTGTGAGGAGGAGGAGAACGTCCTTGGGAACTGTCACCCGAACACCAACACTGAGTGCTGAGGTGTAGACCAGCTGGGCTGACCTATCCAGGCACAGCTGGGGACAGCGCCTCGGCTCCCACCTGCTGCATCACTGGCCCCGCCTCCCTTCTTCCTGAGGACATCAGGGGCCCGAGGTTTAGCTTAAGCATGGGTGACTGATGGGGAGACTGGCTAAGTCCCTGCTGTGAGCCAGGAGGGCTGCCCCCGCTGCCCTGGGCAGGGGGTGGGGCGAGGTCAGGCGCCATCTGCTCCCTCATTTAAAACAGGCTTTGATGATCCACCCCACTCCCCTGAGCTGAAGAGAGGCTGGAGGGGATGTCTCTCAGGAGCTCCTGCCTCCTGGGCAGAGGTCTGTTGAGAAGGTTCCAGAAAGAGCCCTGGAACCGAGCCTGCACACCCGGGTTCCCAGCCAGGCTGGCTTGCTCACTGTTGCCTTGGGCTGTCAGTCCCCACCGCAGCCCCCATCTACAAGGCAAGGGCATTGACTGTCAGCCTGGGCTGCCCAGGAGAATCACTAGGAAGCCCTCTAGAGCACCAGTGCCTGGAACCTCTGGGGAACCGGCCAGGGCTGCATCTGTTTGGAAGCCTTCCGGGAGATTCTCATGTGCGGTGGAGGTTTAGACTCCTGGGCTAGAACGATTCCGGTGCTTTGCATTGCTTCTATTTCGAGATAGGGTCTTGCCCTATTGCCCAGGCGGGAGTGCAGTGGTGCAATTTTGGCTCCCTGCAACCTCCATCTCCTGGCCTCAGGCAATCCTCACACCTCAGCCTCCTGAGTAGCTGGCACTACAGGCGCATGCTACCATGTCCAGCTAATGTTTCTATTTTTTGTAGAGATGGGGTTTCGCCATGTTGCCCAGACTGGTCTCAAACTCCTGACCTCAAGCAGTCCGCCAGCCTTGGCTTTCCAAAGTGCTGGCGTTACTGTGCCTGGCCTGTATGACTCTCGGTTCACACCTGCTGGCCCCAGGGACCTCAGCTCCTCCAGCTCAGCCTGGCCTCCATACCTGCCTCCTCACTGCTCACCAGCTCAGCACACTTGATCTTGCCTCAAAGCCTTTGCATCTGCTGTTCCTTCTGCCTGGAACACTGGTCCCTGCATCCACATGGCTGACTCCAGTGTCGGCACCACAGAGAGCCCCTCACCCTTCCTCATCCCCTCAACTGCACCCCCTTGCTCAATTCCCTTCACGGTGCTCACCACGACATCCAGCCTGCTGGGTGTGCGTCTGTCCACACATGCTTTTGGATGTTTCTGTCTCTCCCACGCGGACAGGAGCTCTGCGCTGCTCACTGCTGCATCCCGAGGGCTGAGGGTGCTGCCCGGTGTGTCTCCGGTACTCAGTACATGCTGTGAGAAGTTGCGTGGGACACACCCTCATCTGGGCTCTGTCCCCCAGAGGAAGGGAACTGGTACCCTGGAACACCTACTGTGTGTTGGCCCCTGTTCACGGCGTGGGTGTGGAGGTCAGCAGAGCAGACAAAGACCCCTGGAACATGGTGGTGGCACGGCAGGCAGCAGGCCAGGACCTCAGCCAGCATCTCCGCAGGCAGGAGCCTGCAGCCCATTTTACAGACAGGGACAGGAAAGCTCAGGGAAGTGGGGCATTTGACCTTGGCTATTTTCTTTTTTTTTGAGGCAGAGTCTCGCTTTGTTGCCCAGGCTGGAATGCAGTGGCACAATCTCATCTCACTGCAACCTCCAACTCCCGGGTTCAAGCGATTCTCCTGCCTCGGCCTCTCTTGTAGCTGGGATGACAGGCATGCGCTACCAGGCCCAGCTAATTTTTCATTTTTAGTAGAGTCAGGGTTTCTCCATGTTGGTCAGGCTGGTCTTGAACTCCCGACCTCAGGTGATCTGCCCGCCTCAGCCTCCCAAAGTGCTGGGATTACAGGCGTGAGTCACTGTGCCTGGCCCTTGACTTTGGCTATTTTCTAAGTCCTGGTGCAGCAGGGATTGCATTCTACCATGTGACCTCCCTTTCAATGTATGAAATTCCCAATTCGTTCTGAAAACCACTCAGCTGTATTAGTGGTTTTAGACACTTTCTTTGCCCTGCCATTTCATGGAGCTCCTGTCCCAGGGACGGAAACTCCACGTTCCCTGCCTGGCTCCAGCGGGCTGCTCCCATCCTCTCCGGCACACGGCCCCTCCAGTTCCTGCACCATGCGTGCCAGGCTCCTGCTTGCTTCCCAGCCTGTGCCCATGAGTTTCTGCTACTGGGAACACCCACCCCTTCCCCACTCTGTAGCAGGCCAGCTCTTTAGGCTGGGCTGCTTCCTGGGTGATGCCACCCCTAGCCACCCTGGGTAGGCAGTGTCAGCTTCCATCCAGCACTGAGTTAGCACTCAGCTCATTCCTCACCTCTGTACCCTTCTGGTGGCCGAGACCACACTGCCTAGTTCATCCCTGTAGCCCCGGGACTTGGGCCAGTGCCCAGCACACAGTAGGGATGCCATGCATGTTTGTGGGAGGAACAGCCTCTCACGCAACTCTGGCCTGCCGCTGTCCACCAGCGGAGCCAGGCGTTCACACTGTCATGGGACCATATGGAGGGACTCTAGACTTTGGGTTAACCAGGGGCCAGACGCAAGCCTCTGAAGGCAAATCAGAAAAATGGGTGTTATAATGGCCAACCCACCAACCACCTCTAGGCTGAGCCCCCTGAGCAAGGGAGTGAGAGCCATGCCTGGCAGCCAGGGGTCCCCACAAAAACAAGGAGAGTCAGAGAAATGGTCACAGTCAAGACCCTAAAGAGGTGTGACAACTAAGTGTCATGTGGGGTCCTGGGACAGAAAAAAATAGATGGGGGAAATTTGAATCATGTGGACATTAGTTAATAATAACAGATCTGGCCGGGCATGGTGGCTCACGCCTGTAATCCCAGCACTTTTGGGAGGCTGAGGCAGGAGGATAGCTTCAGTGCAGTTCAAGACCAACCTGGGCAACATGGTAAAACCCCCATCTCTACTAAAAATACATAAAAAATTGGCTGGGTGTGGTGGTGCTTGCCTGTAGTCCCAGCTGCTCAGGAGGCTGAGGTGGGAGAATCACATAAGCCCCGGAGGTGGAGGTTGCAGTGAGCTGAGATTGTGCCACTGCACTCCAGCTTGGGCAGCAGAGCCAGACCCTGTCTCAAAAAAACACAAAAGGTGTGGACATTAGTCAATAATAATGGATTTGGCTAGGCGCAGTGGTTCATGCCTGAATCCTAGCACTTTTGGAGGCCAAGGCTTGAAGCCAAGAGTTTAAGACTAGCCCGGGCAACAAAGCAAGACCTGTTCTCTACCAAAAAAATTAGCTGGGCATGGTGCTGTACACCTATAGTCCCAGCTGCTTGGGAGGCTGAGGCAGGAGTCGCTTGAGCCTCGGAGATCAAGGCTGCAGTGAGCTGTGATTGTACCACTGCACTCCAGCCTGAGCAACAGAGGGAGAACGAGATCCTGTCTCAAAAATATAAATAAGAAAATAAATAAAATACTAAAAAGTAAATAACAATGGATTTGTATTGATTCATTTGTGGTAATGAATGGCCGTGAGTGTAAGATGTTAATAACAGGGAAGCTGGCATGTGGGAACTGTCTGTACTAGCTTTTCAACTTTTCTGTAAATTAAAACTGTCTTAAAAAATAAAGTCTACTAAAAAAAAAAAATAACATACTACCAACCGCAGACAAAGCCTTCATCTTTCTCACCAAGCCCCAGGCAGCCCCAAGGGACGTTCCCAGGACAGGTGCTGGGACCAGTCTCGTTCCCAGGAGCCTGTATCTATGGTGATGCTGGAGCTGCCGCCCCACCCCCAACCCCCACAGAACCTCAGATACCACAGGGGTCCTCCCAGGTAGCCCCGATGCCCCAGCCAGCCACTCCAGTGGGAAAGCCCATGCCTCCAGTTTAACTCTTCCTGCGGGAGCCCCCCACACCTGCAGCCAGCTCCATGGCGGGAAGCTGCAAAGGCTTCTTGGGTGCCATCTTTAGTGCTTATCAGAAAACCCTCGGGACCTGACCCAGGAGACCTTTCCAGTCGCCACTCTCGCCACTCCATTTTACAGATGCAGAAAGTGAGGCCTGGGCTTGGGAAGTGACTTGCACAAGGCTGCAAGCCAATCAGAGGCAGACTCGGAATATGAACTCAGGTCTCTGACCCCTGAGCCACTTTCGCAGCGATCCTCAAAGTTACACAGCCAGTGGAATCCCCTGGAGGACATGCTGAAAACCCTGAGTTCCTCACTCAGTTGGTCCAGTGGGTCCTGAGAATCTGATGGTCCGACTGGTTCCCAGGGATGCCTCTGCAGAAGGTCCCAGGCCCCACTGAGAACCACACGGCAGGACCACACCATTTCCTTGGTTGTGCCGCCCTGCTGGAGCCCGGAGAGGGAGCACTTAGGAACCAGGAGGCGACTCGCCCTTTCCCCTTCCGTCTGTGAAGCCAACCTCTGCTAACTGGCCATGTGGCCTTGAGCCAGTGAGAGATCCCCTGTGCCTCAGTCTCTCCATCTGTAGAGTTCCGCTGTGACGAGGATGAGCCATGCCCAGCTCCTGCTGATGCCAGGACATGCCAGCCCTTATAGGGTGAGGCACGAGGGAGATGTTCTTTGGCCTGTGGGACACTCCCATGAGTCACAGTCACCACCGCCAGGCCCCCCTGAGCAGAGGGACTCCGCTTAAGGTCTGCCAATGCAGCCCCTCTCCTTTGGACTCGGTAATAAAGGGGTGCCGGCCCAGCCGCGTTTCTCCCACGCCACCCTCTGAATATCTACCACCCTTGGACTGAGTCTTTGTTGCCAGACTGGAGAAGCACGTTCCTGCCCCGCACAGGGGAAGCTCAGAGGTGAACTCATCTTATGGGGGCTGAATAGTGTCCCCAAAATTCACATGCACCCAGAACCTCGGAATGTGACCTTATTTGGATATGCGGTCTTTGCAGATGTAATTAGTTAAGGATCTCGTGATGAGCTCATCCTGGATTTAGGAGGGGCTCTAAATCCCAGGCCTGGCATCCTTAGAAGAGGAGAAGAGGGAGACTGGACACAGGGTGACTCGGAGAAAGGAAGGCCACGTGAACTTGGAGGCAGAGCCTGGACCCAGGACGCCTGAAGCTATCAGAAGCAGGAAGAGGCAGGAAGTTCCTCCCTTGGGGCTTCCCAAGGAGGGGGGAGGGGGGCCCTGCCAGCGCAGATTTCAGAACCAGGAGAGAATAAAAACGGCTGTTTTAAGCCCCCCAGTGTGTTGTCATTTGTCACAGCAGCCACCGAACAGTTATGCATAGTAGAGACGGAAGCCAGCCCAGCAGCGGGTGGACCCCACCCCAGCCAGCCACATCAGGTGCCATCGACACAAAGCCAGCCCAATGGGGAAGGGGCCTACGCCTTCCTGGGCAGCTACACGGCCTCAGTGCCCATGGGGGAGCTGAGGGAGGAGGAGGTGGCGAGGGCTGGGGCTTCACACCCACCGTGACCCTCACATTGCTGAGTGGGCTCAGCCCACGTCTCCTGTAACCACTCCTCCTAAGGGAGCCAGAGCAGATCTTGGAGCTGCCTCCGTGTAGGAGCCCAGGTCTCACTTCTAGTAGGTGTGACTGTACCTGGTCACTTCCTCTCCTTGGGCCTCCATTTCCTTATCTGTAACGTAAGGCTTTACAAAATGAGTGCCAAGCTGCCTCAGAAAGCCTACTTTAGTTCTAGAGGGAGAGATTCCCAGACTGGAGGGGAAGGGAAAGGAGGGCAGCAAACTGAACCCCCAGACCAGGCAAGTGAACCCCTAGACCAGCCAACTGAACCCCCAGACCAGCCTCTGAACCCCCAGACCAGCCACTGAACCCCCACATCAGCCAGTGGAACCCCCAGATCACACAACTAAACCCCCAGACCAACCAAGTCACCCCAGTCCAGCCAACTGAACCCTCAGACCAGCCAATTAAACCCCTAGAACATCCAACTAAACCCCCAGTCCAGCCAAGTAATCCCAGCCCAGCCAACTGAACCCCTAGATTAGCCAATTAACCCCCACATGAAATAGGTAAACCCTCCTAGACCGGCCAACCAACCCTCCAAGACCAGCCAGGTAAAGCCCCCAGCCCAGCCATGTAACTTCCAGACCAGACAACTAAACCCCATATATCAGCCAAAACTCCAGACCAGACAACCACCAGACCAGACAACGAAACCCCACAAACCGTAAAACTAAATCCCTAGACAACTGAACCTCCCCAGATCAGCTAACTGAATCTTCCAGACCAGTGAACTGGACCCCACACGTTAAAACGATGTTTGGAATATACTGAATTAAATAAAACAGTAAAATTAATTGTACCTGTTTCTTTTTACCTTATTCATGGGACTGCTAGAAATGTTAAAACCCACTTCTACTGGGTGGTGTGGCTCTGGGTAGGAAGTCCCTGGGCAGAGTCCTGTCTTTACGATCCCTTAAGTCCTCTCCAAAACCCAGCACTCAATAAAACCTGTGGGCTGGATGCAGGATGCCTCAGTTTACCCCAGAGGAAACGGGGGCCTCGAGAGACAAGGTCACTCACCCTAAGGCAGCAACAACTATGTCATTTGTGGGGCTCAGTGGAAAATGAACATGTGAGCCCACTGTTCAATATGTATTTAGAGCATTAAACTGAGCACAGGGCCCTGCACAGCTGCAGAGGTCACATGCCGGTGAAGCTGGCCCCGCTCCAAGGCCAAATCGTTGTCAATGGGCAGAGCTGGGATTTGAACATAGGAAGGCCTGGAGCTAGGGCATAGTACAGGGAGGGTCACCTGGAAACAGCTGGGCAGGTCTGAGTCCCTGGGCTAGGCTGTGAGGCTAGAGCAGAGGAACAGAGGGCCTGGGTCCTGGCGGGTCCCTCCTCCTGGTGCCTGGGGCAGCATGCAGTGTTGAGGCCCCAGGAGTGAGAGAAATTGTACCCAGGGTTGAATGGTGCCGGCTCCAAAAGATGCATCTAACCAGAACCTGTGAGTGGGAATCTGACAGTAGGATCTTTGTGATGGAATTTTTTTTTTTTTTTTTTTTGAGACAAGGTCTGGCTCTGTCACCCAGGCTGGAGTACAGTGGTGTGATCACAGCTCACTGCAGCCTTGACTTCCTGGGCTCAAGGGATCCTCCCACCTCAGCCTCCCAAGTGGCTGGGACTACAGGCGTGCACACCACTATTCCCAGATAATTTCTGTATTCTTTCGCAGGGATGAGGTTTTGCCATGTTGCTCAGGCTTGTCTCAAAACCCTGGGCTCAAGAGCTCCTCCTGCCTCGGCTTCCCAAAGTGTTGGGATGCCAGGCAGGAGCCACCGGGCAGCCCTGCCGATGTAACTGAATTAAGGATCTTGAGATGAGATGATCCCTGAAGAGGGTGGGCCCTAAAGCAAATGACGGTTGTCCTTAAAAGAGAAGGGAAGACAGAAGAGGAAGGCCACGTGCCACGAGGCAGAGGCTGGAGCTAAGCGGCCACAAGCCAAAGGATGGGTGGTGCCACTAGAGGCTCTGGAGCCCCTGACGGCTTCCAGAAGAAACAAGGCCTGCTCACACCTGGATGGCACACCCCTGGCCTCCAGAACTGTTTTAAACCACCTAGTTTGGGGGTAATCTCTTACTTACGGCAGCCCATGTTATAGAGTTCCTGGCTACTTCAAATGTCAAGTTGAAATGTTTCTCTCTGGGCCAGCATTCTGGGAGGCCGAGATGGGCAGATCACTTGAGGTCAGGAGTTCAAGAACAGCCTGGCCAACATGGTGAAACCCTATCTCTACTAAAAATATAAAAATTAGCTGAGCGTGGTGGCACGTACCTGTAATCCCGGCTACCCGGGAGGCTGAGGCTGGAGAATTGTTTGAACCTGGGAGGCAGGGGTTGCAGTGAGTAGAGATTGTACCACTGCACTCCAGCCTGGGCGACAGAGCAAGACTCTGTTCCCCTCTCCAAAAAAAGAGTCCTAGCCCCATGCTCCCCTTTGCCTGAGTCACCCCCATGCTTGTGTGGGCCTCATCACCTTCAGAGACCCAGGCTGGGCGGGTGGCAGTGGGCAGGGACCAACAGCAGCAGAGCCAGCCATGAAAAATGGATGAACAAGTGGCACTCGGGGCAGGAGCCGTTCCAGCACTTAGCAGCTCTAGGGCCGTCAGGAAGGCGGTCCTTTTAAAACCTCCCAGCCCCAGGGACCCTGAGCTGGCTGCCTGGCATTGATTCATGAGGGGCGGGGGCAGGGGGTGAAGGTGGGAGTGCATTTCCCAGGTACTGTCAGGATCTGCAGTGTCTTGGTCTACCTTCCTGGTAAAGCCCCAGCCTTGGGCTGGAAGGAAAGTGGTCCAGAGACACCTCCAGGGCCTGGTTTCTTCATCAAAGATGTCTTGACACAATTGCCAAAAGGTGGAAACACCCCAGTGTCCGGCGTAGGATATGCGGATAAAGAAAATGTGGTCCATATACAGGATGGAATATTATTCAGCCGTGAAAAGGAACAAATCAGTGACGAATGCTACAATGTGGATGAGCCTAGAAAACGTCACGCTGAGTGACAGAGGCCTGACACGAAAGGACAAATGCTGTGTGATTCCACATAAAGGACATCTCAAGAGCAGATACCTAGAGACGGGAAGTAGAATGGAGGTTGGCAAGGGCGGGGGGAGGGAACGGGGAGTTCGTGCTTAGTGGGGACAGAATTTCAGTGGGAGATGATGAAACCTTCATTCTGAAGATAGCGGTGCTTAATGCTACTAGTACGCTTCACAGTTAAAACGCCAAGTTTTATGTTACAGATACAATTATTTAAAGAAGAAAAATGGCCTTCATGGCGTCTGTCAGGCACTGGGAAACTCATGTCTAAGAGAAGAAAGTCCTCCAGTTTCAAGGCCTCAGGCTAGGTCCTCTCAACTACCGTCTGCTGCTGGATCAACCTCAGCCACTCACACATACTCATTCAACAAACATCTCCTCACTCCTGTGGGCTCAGCCTGGAGTCTCAGAGGAAGCCAGGCCCTGGAGGGGACACAGGCTATTGGTGCCTGTCCAGCATCCCATCCCACTTAGCAAATGACACCTGGGTATTCACCAGGGGAACCAATCTCTTTGCAAGCAGTCTTGGAGGAGCTGTCAATCAAGATGCGCCGCCCTCCAGGTCAAGGGGGCGGGCCTAAGACCTAAGCTGGGCCAATCAGATGCTCTCCTGGAGAGGATTCCTCCCAGCCTGGGAAGCTGAAGGGTGGTCCATTCATCCTGGCTCCCAATAGGGACCTTTTCCCACCTCCTTACTTTACTGTTCCTGTCGGCTCCCCTCGACTTTCCGGTAAATTCCTTGTTTCTGCTTCTGTAGCTTGCATCCAATAACCCTAAGCCTGCCTAAACCCAAAAGACGGGCTACAGAGCCTGATGAATTTGATGAAGGAAATAATGCAGTTAAGAGCAGCCACTGCCCAGGTGTGCCAGGCCCTGCTCTCGCGCTCCTGGTGACCTGAGACGCGTCCACCATGATCCCCATTTTACTGATAAGGAAACCAAGGCCCTTGCTCCAGGTCTCACAGAGGCAATGGGTAGGCCAGAACTCACACTATGCAGGTGAATCCCAGGCAAGCTCAGCTTCCGGCCACCTCTCCAGGTGGGCCGGTGGCCTCCACCTGGAAGGGGCTGCTGAGGTCAGGCAGGTTGCCCCGGGGCAGGCTAGGAGCCTGGCCCTCACATCACTGGCCACAGGACGCTTGGAGCCAGAGTTGGTCTCAGGCAGTGGGGCCCCAAGTCAGAGCCTGCAGTCTCAGAGGAAACCAGGCCCTGGAAGGGATGCAGACTGTACCTGTCTGGTATCCCATCCCACTTAGCAAACGACACCCCACTTTTCACCAGGGAACCAATGTCTCTGCAAGCAGTCTTGGAGGAGCTGTCAATCAAGATGCACCGCCCAGCTGGACCAGGTGCCGCCCACGTGACTCCCAGATTTTTGGCTGAGGAGACCAGAGCAACTGTCATTGAGGTAAAGAAGAGGGGCAGCAATGGACTTGGGGTGGAGGCCTCCCGCCACATTGGTCTGAGGTCCCCCAAGGCCATCCACATACAGGACAGAGGTCTGGACTGCCTTCACCAACACCCACAACACCCTTCAGTGGTTTTGTGTCTTTCTAGAACTTTCTCCCGCAGATCTGCTCTCCCAGCACCAGGACGCTGGACCTCCTATCTGGGTGTTTACAGGCCCGGGTGTGCCTGTGAAAGCAAACAGCCCCATGTGTGCCTGGCTCCTTCGCAAAGGCCACCCCTCCCTCACTCTCCACAGCCTGAAATTAGTCCCCCTGAGGGGGAAGCTGAGGCACCAGGGCACTGCCACCTTCCCAGTCACTCACTCATAGTGAAATGGAAGGCCTGGAGGGATGCTCAGAGTCAGGACAAGCATTTATAGAGCACCTGCTGTGTACAGCACTGCTTAAGGGATGGTGCCCCTTTCCCTCTGCAGGGCAGATGGCCTCATCCCCCTCCCTCCTGCCCCCTAGCCCAGCCCACCCCCTGCCACGAGAGCTGGTGGGGGCAGACGCCCAGCCTTACCTTTCAGGCAGGACATCTTGAGCCCCATGTCGGCACCTCCACAGGCCTGTGGAGAGAGGACAGCGTTCAGAGAGGGGTGGCCACCACTTGTTTGTATTGGCCATGTGTGGCCAGGCCCCCACCCCAGCCCTGGTGAGTACAAAACAGAAGGTTGTGGTGGAGAGAAACCACCAGCCTCTAGGCCATGCCACCTGTCAACATCTGGGCTGGAGTCTGTGCTGGCGGAAAAAACTCGAGGGGGCCTCAAAGTTAAATATACAGGAGGCCAAGGTGGTGACGGCAGCCCTGGCTCTGAAAGTCGCTTGAACCCAGGAGGTGGAGGCTGCGATGAACTGACGGGGGGAACCGACACCGCTGAGCTTTCATTTCAAGAGCCACAGGAGGGCTGCTGCCGCAAGCTGTGAAGACCTGCCAGCCGGGGTGGGGGTGGCCCAGAGGCCCCCAAGGTGGGTGCACCTCCCCTTCTAATGCTGCCCCGTTTTTTTTTGTTTTTTTTTCTAATGCAGGTTCTCTGGAGATCTAACAGCCTGAGCTCTAGAGGACACGTGGCCTCCAGCCCACAGGATATTAGAATTGTCCCAACCAGTGTTCTCATGATGTTCCTTCCACATGAGGCATCCTTAGAGTTCTGAGCAATTGAAAAATAAAATAAAAGCAGCAGCCGGCGGTGCGGGGCCCCCGCGTGCCCTTGACACTCACTCCTCAGTAACAGCCCTGCAAGGTACTACTACCGTCTCCACTTCCAAGACACAAAAATCAGGGCTCATGGAGGTGGCGGCATCTGCCCGAGGCTATCGGCTTACTAGGGATTGTGGGGCTGAGACTCGAACCCAGGACTGTCCTGATCCCCAGGCTGGAGCCCCACCCCACAGAGACCTGTAGTGTCCGGACGTCCAGAGGAAGATAGAGGCGCAGGGGGTGGAAGGAAGCAGGGGGTGGGAGGTCAGGCAGGAACAGGTGGGGAGAAGACAAAGATGGATTGGACCTGGGGTCTCTGGGGCTGGCTTGGAGTTAAGAGCTTATTCTGAGGACGCCAAGGAGCAAGTCTGCTTTCTAGAGGGCTGTATGGCTGGGGCCAGTGAGGAGACCCTGGGCCTGGCCCTTGCCTGCAGGCTGTTGGTGGACTGGCAGCATCAGCACCCTGGGGACTGGGGAAAAAGGCAGCAGCTCAGGCCCACCCAGGCGCACAAGGCCCCAGGGACTCCTGTGCCTGCTGACGTTACAGATGCTTGCTCTGGGCCAGAAAACAGGAAGGTGATTGTGAAGACAGCAGGTCAGGAAGGGTTCAGAGAGAGAAGGAGCTGGAAGTCCAGGTGGAGCTAGCAGGACATGGATGGGAGATACCACCAGGACAGAGACTGGGGGCCTGGGGAAGGGAGGGAGGGCCATGACACTGTTGGGAACAGGCTTGGCCGGCTGCATAAGGCAGCTATTCCAACTTAGCAGCGGTCTCTGGAGCTTCCCCACTGCACCAGCTGGGCCAGGTTCCAGCTTGGCAGCTCCCAGGCATGTGACGGCGGATAGTTTATCTCAAGACTTCATTTTCCTCAGCTTTAAAATGGGATCAGGTAACCAGGCGTGGTGGCTCACACCTGTAATCCCAGCACTTTAGGAGACCAAGATGGTTGGATCACCTGAGGTCAGGAGTTCGAGGTCAACTTGGCCAACATGGTGAAACCCCATCTCTACAAAAATACAAAAATGAGTCAGGCATGGTGGCGGGCACCTGTAATCCCAGATGCTCGGGAGGCTGAGGCAGGAGAATCGCTTGAACCCGGGAGTGGAGGATGCAGTGAACCAAGATCTCAGCACTGCGCTCCAGCCAGGTGACAGAATGAGACTCCATCTCAAGAAAAAAAAAAAAAAATGGAATGAGGCACATAACGGTCATTGAGTAGCAGCGAGGGCTGGGTGTCAGGAGGTGACCTGCACTGGGGAAAGAAGAAAGGTCCAAGCAACATCAGCTGCTGCTGTCCTTTATGACAGCGAGGGAGGGAAGGGAGGTAGAGGTTTCCATCTAGGCCTTTTCTCCAGGGCCTTGCTGTTCCCAGAGTGGCCCACGGAACCACAGCACAGGCTTCCCGAGAGCTGTGCATACAGGGCCTCAGGCCTGAGCTGGCCCTGCCCACTCAGAGCCTGCATCCATGTTACAGCCGAGGAGAGCTGGGCACTGCGCACATCACCCAGGAGCTTTACAAAATACGGCTTCATCTGGATTCGGTAACTCGCCCCTGTCATCCCAGCACTTTGGGAGGCTGAGGGGTGAGGACTGCTTGGGGCCAAGAGTTCAAGACCAACCTGGGCAACATAAGAAGACCCTGTCTCTACAAAACACGCTTGTACAACCCCTAGCCCTGCCGCCTGCAGCTCAGGACAGCTTTGAACACAGCCTAACACAAATTCATAAACTGTCTTAAAACATTGTAGATTTTTTTGAGAACTGTTTTTCAGCTCATCAGCTATCATTAATGTATTTTATGTGTGGCCCAAGACAATTTTTCTTCTTCCAGTATGGCCCAGGGAAGCCAAAACATTGGACACTCTGGCTATAAAACATTTTTTTTTTTTTTTTTATTGTTGGGGCGGAGGTTTACCCATGTTACCCAGGCTGGAGTGCAATGGCGCGATCTCGGCTCACCGCAACCTCCGCCTCCTGGGTTCAGGCAATTCTCCTGCCTCAGCCTCCTGAGTAGTTGGGATTACAGGCACGCACCACCATGCCCAGCTAATTTTTTGTATTTTTAGTAGAGACGGGGTTTCACCATGTTGACCAGGATGGTCTCGATCTTTTGACCTCGTGATCCACCCGCCTCTGCCTCCCAAAGTGCTGGGATTACAGGCTTGAGCCACCGCGCCCGGCCATAAAACATTTTTAAAAAATTAGTTGGGTGTGGTGCCCTGTGCCTGTAGCCCCAGCTACTCAGGAGGCTGGGGCAGGAAGATCACTTGAGCCCAGGAGACTGAGGCAGCAGTGAGCCTTGACTGTGCCACTTCATGCCAGCCTGGGTGACAGAGCAAGAGCCTCTTTAAAAAGAAAAAAAGGGCCGGGCGTGGTGGCTGAAGCCTGTAATCCCAGCACTTTGGGAGGCCGAGGCGGGTGGATCACGAGGTCAAGAGATCGAGACCATCCTGGTCAACATGGTGAAACCCCATCTCTACTAAAAATACAAAAAATTAGCTGGGCATAGTGGTGCGTGCCTGTAATCCCAGCTACTCAGGAGGCTAAGGCAGGAGAATTGCCTGAACGCAGGAGGCGGAGGTTGCGGTGAGCCGAGATCGCGCCATTGCACTCCAGCCTGGGTAACATGAGTGAAACTCCGTCTCAAAAAAAAAAGAAAAAAAAACCTGCTTTCTGAGTCCCACCCCAAGAGATTCTGGGGCCACTGGTCTGGTGTGTGGCTGGCACTGGGATTTTTTTTTTTTTTTTTGAGATGGAGTCTCACTCTGTCACCCAGGCTGGAGTGCAGTGGTGCGATCTTTGCTCACTGCAACCTCCACTTCCCAGGTTCGAGTGATTCTCCTGCCTTAACCTCCTTAGTAGCTGAGACTATAGGCATGTACCACCACGCCCAGCTAATTTTTGTATTTTTAGTAAAGGTGGGGTTTCACTATCTTGGCCAGGCTGGTCTCGAACTCCTGACCTCAAGTTATCCATCCACCTCAGCTTCCCAAATGGCTGGGATTCAGGCGTGAGCCAGCGTGCCCGGACTGGCACTGGGATTTTTAAAAGCCCCCTGCAGGACTCTAACATGTAGGAGAGAGAATCCTTCCTTAGGGGAGAACTGAGGGGTAGCAGAGGAGCTGGGGCTGGGGTGGAGGGGAAGAGAGCCCGGGCCAGTGGGAGCGACAGGCACATTTCCTGGCATTCACCATGTGCCCGGCACTGTCCAGAGCCCTTATGTATGTTCATGGTTAGTGAATCCTCACGACAGCCCCAGGAAGCTGGGATCATTCCTGTCCCCATCTCACCGGAAACAGGGGCACAGAGAAATTAGTTAACTTGCCCAAGCTCACATGGCTAGCAAGTGGCAGAGCAGGGATTTGAAGGCAGAACTCTGGACTCTGGAGCCCATGCTTTCAGTGACCAGGCAGACCTGGAATGTCTTGAAGTCCCCGGAGGACAGAGCTTCCAGGAACAGGGGAGGGCGGAGCAGACCTCCTCTCCACCCCTCATCAACTGTGCCCATGCTGGCTCTCCTGCCGCCAGCCTTGCCGAGGGGTCCTGCAGCCCTGACGTCAGGATCAACCACAAATAAGCCGCAGAGAAAGCTGCACAGAGCCCCAGGGCCTCTGCTGGCCAAGCTTCCCAAACCTTCCTGGACTGCGGCCTCCTCCTGTAAGACACAAACTCAACATCCCAACCAAGCGAAGGCAGGCTCTGCACAGCGCGCTCAGGCTTTACCGTCTGGCGCCTTCCAGCCTGTCTTTGTTCAGCACTGATCACAGCCCACCTGGCGGATTTTATGACACAGCCCAGCCCAGGGGTGGAAAACCAGTGATCTGTATGAAAGTTCCCACACGTGGAATGATGTCTGGAATTTGCTGTAAAATACTCCAGTAAAACATCCACAACAACAGCAAGAAGAAGGACAAAACAACAACAAAACGGCGCGGGCGCAGGGAGGCGCGGCCATGACAGCAGCGGATGCTGTTCACTGCTGGGACTGGGACATGGGAGAGCATGACATACTGGTGTGCCTGTCTGAAAAGTAACGACCAGCCTGGGCAACACGGCGAAACCCCATCTCTACAAAAAATACAAAACTTAACTGGCTGTGGTGGCGCATGCCTGTAATCCCAGCTACTCAGGAGGCTGAGGTGGGAGGATCTCTTGAGGCCAGGAAGTGGAGGCTGCAGTGAGCCATGATTGTGCCACTGCACTACCTGGGAGACACAGCAAGATCCTGTCTCAAAAAAGAAAAGAAAAGAAGTAATAAAATAGTCAGAAGGGAAACAACTGTATTCTAGGTGACCGTTTGGGGTCAGTATTAAATTTTCTGATTCTGACTATTGTACTGTGTTCTGTAAGAAATAATCCTTGCTCTCACAAGGTCAGGAGTTCGAGACCAACATGGTGAAACGCCATCTCTACTAAAAATGCAAAAATTAGCCAGGCGTGATGGCAGATGCCTGTAATCCCAGCTATTCAGGAGGCTGAGGCAGGAGAATTGCTTGAACCTGGGAAGTGGAGGTTGCAATAAGCTGAGATCACACCACTGCACTCCAGCCTGGGCGACAAAGGGAGACTCTGTCTCGAAAGAAAGAAAGAAAGAAAGAAAAGAAAGAAAAGAAAAGAGAGAGAGAAAGAAAAGAGAAAGAAAGAAAGAAAGAAAGAAAGAGAGAAAGAAAGAAAAGCAATGCTCCTTGCTCCTAGAAAATAGACGCTGATGACAGGGTGCAGTGGCTCACACCTGTAATCCCAGCACTGCTGGAGGCTGAGGTGGGCAGATCACCTGAGGTCAGGAGTTTGAGACCAGCCCAGCCAACATGGTGAAACCCTGTCTCTACTAAAAATACAAAAATTAGCTGGGCTTGGTGGTGGGTGCCTGTAGTCCCAGCTATTTGGGCGGTTGAGGCAGAGAACTGCTTGAACCCGGGAGGGAGGGGTTGCAGTGGACCATCACACCACTGTACTCTAGCCTGGGCGACAGATTGAGACTCCATCGCAAAATAAATAAATAAATAAAAATAAAAACACAAAAAATTAGCCAGGCGTGGTGGCAGGCATCTGTAATCCTAGCTACTCAGGAGGCTGAGGCCGGAGAATCACTTGAACCTGGGAGGCGGAGGTTGTGGTGAGCCGGGATTGTGCCATGCACTCCACTCCATCCTGGGTGAGAAAGCGAAACCCTCAAAAAAAAAATATATATATATACTCTGACATGTCTGGGGTCAAGAGTCATCATGTCTGTAACTTAACTGTCAGATTGCTCAGCAGGAAAATAACGATATGCACAAATATGTGCAGGGAGACGTGAGGACGGGCCTGCAGCTAAAGGTTCACTTCTGGTGAAGGGTATGCGCAGCGGCTCTTTATAGAATCACAACTCTTCTTTCAGTTTGAAACTGCCTCAAGAAAAACGCTTAAAAAGGAAAGAAAGGCAACACCCAGAAGAGAGAACAGCTCAGTCCACGCGCCCCTGCGCTCCCCACCACGGCCTCCCACAGCGGGACGTGGGCTGCAGCCCGTGCATCGGATCCCGTTCTCCTAGCAGCTTCCGTGATTTGGTGGGATGCGTTCCTGAGGCCAGGCTCTGGCTGAGCAAGGCTCTCTCTCATGCTGTGCCTGGCAGTACCACATCCCAGAAAAGGTGTCTGGAACTGGCAGGTTTTGTCCGAACAGCTGTCTTGCAACTTGAAAGGCCCCTACCTCAAAACATGCAGGGGAATAAAGGAAGGCAGGGAGGGGAGGAGGGAAGGAGCAAACCAGAGCATGGGGGGCCAGGATCAGCTCCAGCCAGGGTTCAGGTGACACTGGGGGCAGGAGCTGTGAGGGTCAGGCAGGTGCAGCATCGCGGGTGGTCAGGTTCACATATGGCAATTCGATGTGGGGTGTGTGGAACTCGCACCTGGAGAGTTTTCACACGTCACGTTTTCTCATCCCCCACAGTGTCCCTGCGGCTGCCCCCGTCATCCTGCTTCTGCCTCCCTCCAAGGACAGTGTGAAGGCAGTGGGCACAGGACTGGCCGAGGGGAAGAGAAAGAATCAGGGGCCCAGAGGAGCTGCGTCACCTTGGGCAAGTCATTTCCGAGTCTGAGGTGCTGGGGCTGGGTCCCCCAGGCAGTGTCCTCCTCCGCCAAGTAGGCATCGAGCCACCAGCCTCCCGGACACAGCCTGGGACAGAGCTGTCACCGCCATCTTCATCATCATCACATCATTATCTGTCATTGTCATCATCATTGTTCTCATCGTTCTTATTGATATAGCTTGGATATTTGTCCGGTCCAGACCTCACGTTGAAATTTGATTCTGAGCGCTGGAGGTGGGGCCTGGTGGGAGGTGTCCGGCCATGGGGCGATCCCTCATGAACAGCTTGCTTGGTGCCGTCCTCGAGGTAATGAAAGAGTTCACTCCCTATTGGTTCATGCTAGAGCTGGTTGTTAAAAAGAACCTGGGGGCGGGGTGCAGTGGCACACGCCTGTAATCCCAGCACTTTGGGAGGCCGAGGTGGGTGGATCACTTGAGGTCAGGGAGTTTGAGACCAGCCTGGCCAACATGGCAAAATCTTATCTCTACTAAAAATATAAAAATTAGCCGGCTGTGATGATGATACCTATAATCACGGTTACTCAGGAGGCTGAGGAACGAGAATTGCTTGAACCCGGGAGCCAGAGGTTACAGTGAGCCAAGATCATGCCACTGCACTCCAGCCTGAGTGACAGAGCGAGACTCCATCTCAAAAACAAACAAAAGAGCCTGGCACCTTCCCTGCTTCCCACTTGCTGCCACCCTCTCACCACGTGATCTCTGTGGCTCCCCTTCACCTTCCGCTGTGAGTGGAGGCAGCCCGAGGCTGTCACCGTGCTGACGCCATGTTCCTGTGCAGCATGCAGAACCCTGAGGCAAATGAACCTCTTTTCTTTTATCGATTACCCAGCCGTCGGTGTTCCTTTGTAGCAACACAAACGGACGAAGACAGGTGTCACCTTACGGTTGTCATCCTCGTCACTGTCATTGTTGCTGCCACCTTCACTATCATCCTCCTCCTCATCATCATCAGTGTGACCTCGACTAGATAGCACCAGGGCACCCCACTACATGGCCCCAATTCCACAGCATGGGAGCGCAGAGAGCCCTGTCCACCCCTTTTGAGATCAGGAGCCAGTGCCCTGCAGAGACCACAGATGCTGACATGGGAGAGGGTCCGTAAGACGAGCTGAAGTATCTAAGAAGGAGGTACAGCTGGATCCTTCATCTGTCTGAATGGAGACCATTCCGCTGTCTAACCCCGGAGAGGAGCTACTTCTACCTCCGACTTCATCGTCATCATCATGACATCAGCTGACAGACATCCAGCTAAAGTTTTCAATATGCCAAATTCCGGGCCAAGTTTGCTATAAAGATGACACCACTGAACCCTAACAGTGCCCTAAGAGATAAACATGATCACCATCCTGTTTCACAAATGATGGGGTGGAGCTCACAGATGTCCAGCGACTTCCCAGCACCCAGGGCTAGCAAGCTGCAGCGCGGGGTTGCCAGACACCAGAGCCACGCCCACATCACTGCACTGGGCTTCAGGGTTCTGTTCCACACACTGGGGTTCTAGATTGTTTGAGTTTGTTACAAACAAAGACATATATCTTTGTCACTAAAAAATAAAGATTTAGGCCAGGAGTGGTGGCTCACACCTGTAATCCCAGCATTTTGGGAGGCAGAGGCAGGTGGATCGCCTGAAGTTGGGAGTTCGAGACCATCCTGGCCAACATGGTGAAACCTCGTCTCTACTAAAAATACAAAATTAGCTGGACATGGCAGCACACGTCTGTAATTCCAGCTACTCAGGAGGCTGAGGCAGGAGAATTGCTTGAACCTAGGAGGCAGAGGTTGCAGTGAGCCAAGATCGTGCCATTGCACTCCAGCCTGGGCAACAGAGAGAGACCCTGTCTCATGATAAATAAATAAATAAACAAATAAATAAATAATAAAGATTTAATAGGAGAAAAAAAGATGGAAGGCTGGGATACCCTTAGCCTGGCATGATGGTATGAAAGCAGTTGGGCCCATAAGAACTGCTGGTTTAATTATATCTTTTTCACGCATTTGCAGGGGTGTGAAAAACTTCCGTTTCATATTGAATTGGGCTCTGTTTATGTTCCCTCTGAAATATCGGATTCTTAATTATTTGCACAACAGCTTGAAGAAGAACAGGTTCTCTCTTGCACCCTGGCATAAAATCTCCCTGTCAGATGGGCACAGTGGGTCACATCTGTAATGCCAGCACTTTGGGAGGCCAAGTCAGGCAGATCACCTGAGGTTGGGAGTTTGAGACCATCCTGGCCAACATGGTGAAACCCTATCTCTATTAAAAATATAAAAATTAGCCGGGCGCGGTGGCTCAAGCCTGTAATCCCAGCACTTTGGGAGGCCGAGGCGGGTGGATCACAAGGTCAAGAGATCGAGACCATCCTGGTCAACATGGTGAAACCCCGTCTCTACTAAA